>NC_083855.1:10705000-11005000 GCF_029169275.1 Apis cerana | reverse complement strand
TTAAATGACTACGATCAACGCATATTGAAAACATTGTAATTGCTATATTCGAATATTGTGGTTGTCGTTTCGAATAATAGAGATATTCGTCTTTCATACATCGTAGTTATTTATAAAGAAATATTTTATCATCAAAAAAAAAAAAAAAAAAAAATTTCACATTTCACTTCTATAAACATCGAGCCAGAAACTTGGATCGTGAGTTGGCGCATAATTCTAAGACGATTTAATGAGAAACGAAGTTTTCAGAAGTCTTAATGCAAGGCGAAGGTCGACTCGTGAATGACATATACACATCTATGTATACACATGCATAGAAACTGAATAATCGTTCTCAAAGTTATCAGAATTAGTAAATCGATGACGCATATACAAATGCATGGAAAGTCAATAAGTTCAATCGTTTGAGATTACGATTATCATGAGAATAAATACCATGCATTTTCTACCTATGTAGAAATGTAAAGGTGCTATTTTTTATTTCATCAAATTATTTTCATCGGAAAAGCGAAAAAGAAGAATCAGGAAAGCAATTCATTTGAATCGAGTATCGTATTCGTTTTAATTTATTTCAAATAACAATACATATACGTTATTTTCATCGCTTTTTCATTTTTTAATATGTTTAAAAGTAAATGTAGAGTCACTTGCGTCAGATTATTGTGATATAACTCGTGACATTCTTTGAATATTTTCAATGATCACTCTTGCATATGTAATAGACATTTCGCGAATACATTTCATTAGAATGGACGCGTAAACGTAATATGATCCTGTTGAAAACATGATCTTTCGGAGGTGAACCCTTACCACGTCTCTATCTTTCCATCCAGTCGTTCGAATTTAGGCAATAAAAAATGTTCCACTGTCTTCTATCTAAAACGTCTTGACTGTTTTGCATCATAGTTCCAAACGTTTCCCGATTATGGGTCGTGCCTGCCTATATATTTTTCATTGATTTTTTACTTGGCCAAAAATCGAGATTTAATAGAATTATTAAGATCATGATTTTATATCGACAAATCGTTCATTATCTTCGTAATTTTTCGTTCGTTCAATTAAATCGAATTACGATTCAACGTGAGATCAATTCGACTCAAAGAAATACTGAATGAATAATGTGAAAGAGAAAGAAGCTAGCTTTGAGGCTCGGGCGCGGCAACTATTCTATTCGTTAAATCAAGAAATAGGAAGAACTGTGGTTTCTCGCCACGTATATTGTATCGGAGTAATTTGTATGAAAATATATATGTACGATGATTGATCGTCGATGTTGTCCGAAGTTTTTTTTCTAGTCGTCCTCGTATTCATTCGCTAGGATCCAAAGAAGAAACGAGAACGTTCGTTTGATACAAAGCGTAATGCTTTACAAAATTATGGAAGACACTTCCGGATGAAGATGGACAATAGTTAAAGCTATAAAATCGAATTTGGAAACTGGCGAACGTTTTCTATTGGAATTATTTGAAAATTTATCGGAAATTGTGTAAAATGAGAACGAAATTTATCTTGTCGGTCACATGACGAATCATTTAATTGCTCGTGCATAAATATGTAATAATGGATGAGAACTGGGAAATTAAAGAGAGAAAAAGGGAGAGAAGAGTTTTACCAACTCGTAAATAAGTACGTTCCCCCTTACTTCTTAAAAAAAAAAAAAAGACCCGTGTTTTCTCCCTAATCCTTAATGAATTCGTTGTTACGTGTATCTTAGAAATATGTTTAGCTGAAGACTTAAGAAAGATTACTATTGATGCAGGCGCAGGAGTAAGAGTAAAAAAAGAAAGCGTTGAAGAGTAATGTTCGAATAAGCGCTAATTATGCGAGTGAATGGATAATAACGCGTATAAAGAAAAGAAAAAAAAATATACAGAAAAATATAAAACAAAAAATATGCGTGATGTAAATGGATAATAACACGAGAAATTCGTTAGGAAATGAAATTAAATGTTGTCTGCCCCATGATTACTCTTGATATTAAAAAGTTGTGCTCTTGCGAGAACGAGCACGAAGAATTTTTTTAAATACTTAGACTAACGAGTATTCACGATATAACTGCACAATAAAAAAAGTAAAATAAAAAATATAAGCCGATACACATTGCGTACAATGCAATCAAACGAAAAGATATGGTTACTATATAAAATACACGAACAAGTATTGATCGCCTGAGTCGTTTAGTTGTCGAAGCTATTTAAGTAAGGATCGTGGGGTGGACATGTAGTATATATGATATACAAATATATATAAATAAATAAATAAATATATATATGTATATTTATATATTATATAAATATATATGTATATGATATAAATATAATTCATTGAATTAAAACGATTGAATGACTGCGTGAATGATAGCTGATATGCATTAAAATAAAAAGGAAGAATGACTCGTACGATTATAAATGTGTTTTTAAATTACAAAAAAAAATAAAATAAATATTTCATTCTCATTCTGTGATGACTGTCTGAATATGAAAAAAAAAGAAGAAATGTTTTCATGAATCTATGCTGATTAATTAATTAAATTATTATAGCGAATAAACAATTCGACTCGTGTTGTACTAATTGTGCAAAAGAAATAAAATGAAATCACCTACAAGTGTGAAAATATGTGCGCCTCATTCGCTCGTGTCGATGAGACGCGTTATGTTCGTATAGCGTGTTACATATGAATCATATACACTATTTAAACAAAAAAGGGAGAACACGTACGCTATATCTGAATGCAGAGAACAAACAGTATGATTTGTATACTGTATAACTTTAGTCGTTTACTATTGATTTCGAGAAATGTGTATAAATTATTATGTGTAATTAAACAAAGATCATTTAGTAAATTCTAAGAGTATATAATATATATATAATATATATATATATTATATAAAAAACTGAATCACACATGCGCGCGTGCGCGCACATGCACATATACAAATAAAAAACATACCAAGATATTGTGAAAATTACAAAATCAACAGTACTGCAAGGCCATTGTATTATACATTTGTGTAATTAAAATAGCGATGGTACAATTATGAAGATTATAAAAACAATAAACACTTACCGTATGTCTTATATACACATATACTATCTAAGTGCTATCTAAATCATATGTTTTTTTTTAGAGATAATATATAATATTTCATTCATAATTAATTATGAAGTAAATGTTGAGATACATTGTTACATGAAGTAATATGTTATATTAATTGTAACAAATTTATATATTACACTTGGAAGTACACTATATTTATAAATATTAAGAGACTATTCAAATACTAGTATAACATATTAAAATATAATATATGAAGATAGAGTTAAATTAAATTAGAACATAGTAAGTAAGTTTCTCATATAATCATGTGTAAACCATTTTAATTCGCCGTTTTCACCAAATGTCTTTTTAGATACCAAATTTGTGCTTTAGATTCCAAAGAGGATAATTGGGACACGTAAGGCGCCATTTGCTGAACATGATTTTGATAATTGGAACCTAAAAATTTATAAATATTAAGATATAATTTATAATACCAGTATAAAATTTACATACCCATTGTCGCTCTTTTTTCTCCATATGTAACTTTTCCATCGAAATCATTCATTGGAACTTTCATATCTGGATCAACTTGTTGAATTGTGATATTTAAATGATCTTCAATTTCAGCTAAATACTGGAAAAAATAACTCCAATTGAAAGTCAAAAAAAAAGTAAACAAGTCGTACTATATTAAAACTTACGTTTGGTTCATTGTACCAAATGCAACAACCACCCTTATCAGTAAGATTAGTATTGTAACAATTTCGTCCACGAGAAGAACACCATTCACCGTGATACCATACTTTTTCAGGAATTTTACTAACTAACGAAATGGCTAGACCCATTCGTTCAGCTCTACCAACTCTACCTATACGATGTACATAGTTTGATTTTTCATCAGGTAGAGTTATATTAATCACTAGAAAAAGAATTATACAAATAATAAAATTATAAAATTACGTAAAAATTTATTAAATATTAGCACAATATACTGACTGAAAGGTAATCCTGAAATATCTAATCCTCTAGCTGCAACATCGGTACATATTAAAAATTTTACTTCTTGTCTTTTGAATTTCTCTAAATTAGATTTACGTTCTGCAGGCTTTCGGTCGCCATGCAAACATACGCATGAAAATTGGTTTCCACCAGATTGTTTCAAATATCGTTCCAAATTATCGCAATCTAATTTAGTTCTACAGAATATAATGGCTCTGTCCATATTATGCTCCTTGATGGCACGAATACAGTATTCACCTTTTAATATTTTTACAGCCTCTGAAAGTGTTTCTATAAAACATATTTAACATATTGTTAGATTTATAAATTATAAAATAATCAAGTTATGCGGAATTATTTAATTCGAAACGCACCAGGATTGTTACTTCCGGGTCTTATATTATCTCTATTGTGAACTCCATCAGTTTCTATACATTTTCGTAAATTATGCCAAGATTTATCTTTCTGTGGATCTACTATTACAACAACATGATGCACTGTTTCAGGAACTGCATCTTCACCTTTCAAATCTACCCATGTTGGAAAATGCATCAAACGTTCCTGTGCAAATATATGCAAAATAAAAATTTGTTATACATTTTTTTTTTAAACTTATATAACATTACAAATTACAATTTAAATATTTACCGCCATCTTTTTTACTTCAAAAGCATGTAGAGTCGCAGAACAAACGATCATCTGCAATCTTTTTCCATCTGATGTAATTTTTGGTATCTGTCTGTGCAAACGATCGATTAATTCCGTATAACCTTGTTTTAATAGACCATCAGCTTCATCTAAAATAAAGAATCTGAAAAAAAAATTATACAATAACTATTACTATATTTGATAAATGTATTATACAAAAAATATATTATATAATACCTGCAATGTGTTAAAGACAAATAGCCACCTTGTATTAAATCTTCTAAACGTCCTGGTGTTCCAACTATTATATCTACACCTGAATTTAATACAGAAATTTGCTCTTTTACACTAACTCCGCCAATAACCAACAATTCTCTAATAATTGGATCTTTCAAATATTTTTTAAACTGTAGAAATATATACATTTTATAAATTATAATATTTTAAAAAGATAAGTAACATTTTAACATGAATTATAATTATTAATATCTTACTTTTTGTATTTGATTATAGGTTTGTTCTGCAAGTTCTCTTGAAGGTTCCATGATTATAGCTTGAGGAGCATTACATTTAGGTTTGCCATCTTCTTTGCTTTGAGTTTGATTACTATTTATAGAATTTTCTCTTATAGCCTCTTTAGGTGCTGAAGCAACAGCTATATAATCATTTGGAGGAGGATATTTAAATGGTTGGGCTCCAAAATTGAATGACATTTCTGCATTTTTCAATACTACAGCTGGATAAAAAGTCTGTGACTTTTGTTGTGCATTTAATGTAAATGCTGGACCTAAGTCTGCTCCATTTAATGTGAAACTAATTTCACCTTTTGATAAATTCAGAAGACATCCAATTACATCATGCATTCCAAAAGATTTTCCATAGTTATCAAATTGCTTTGCATTTGATTTTTTACCAGTTCCACCATAACCAAAACCAAACTTATCTGTTCCTAAATCTAATGAAGCCTATAATTATAGATATAATAATAATTATAATATATTTTATCAATCATTTTTTAAAAATTAATAAAATATTAAAATAAATACTTGAGATGTAGACCAGCCTACACGACATAATCCTTCATCAGTTACTATAGCTTCAAAAAAATATTTGTCTTTCCCTTGAATTCCTTTATTTGCTCTACAACCATGCCATTCTTTCTGTTCACGACTTTGACATCTTAAACCATCAGGAGTTACAGCTAATGCTCTACCTCTATCAAACAAACTTAATGCCCAATGTGCAGCTGTAAATAAAAATACTGTCACTATTGAATAAAAAAAGCACAAAACAATTTGTAACAAATATCAAAAGAAACATACAAGGTTGATGATGACCACTAGAACTACTGCTCATTTTACCAGATTCTAAATCTTTTAAAGTTTCCCATACAATTTGCAAAACTGGTAAACAAAATGCACCAGTTTTTCCACTACCAGTTTCTGCAGCCATTAATACATCTCCACCACCCAAAATTAATGGGAGTGCTTCAGCTTGGACATCAGTTGGTAATCTGCATAAATATATAATATTTAATATTTTCTTTTATATATATAATTTTATTTTACTTACGTCCATTCCATTTCATCAACTGCCTTTCCAATTTCAGGCAAGACACCCATTTCTTAAATAAAATTTTAATAATATTTAAAAATTTTTAATAATTTTTGTCAAAAATAATAATTTTATTGACAATATTATTATATGTTATAAAAAGATATAAATTAGAAAATATTTACCTTCAAATGCTGTCATTTTTCTAGTTTTAATTTATGTCTCTTATAGATCAAATTTAAAGATATGCCATTAAAGAAAGTATTACACCGGTACTAAGAAATGATCAGATGTGTCTAGAGATATCTAGATATTCGATATAAGTGCCATCTATATGCATGAGTCATAGAACATATATAGTATAGAACATTCTCATATTCTGCATATTACTTATTTTTTAATTTTCTTTATTAAACTAAAAATTAATTTAAAATTTTAAACATTAATGTTAAATAAAATTCATTTTAGCAATTATTTATAAATTATTTTAAAATATTTTAAAATAAACATTATTTTTTTATTTATTTTTAAATTAGCCTTAAAGTCACATACTTTTGCGCAGAACTACGATATAATGTGTTAATATGGTGGAGTTGTTATGAGTCAAAGTATAAAATGGGAGATTTGTTGTTTTAATCAAGTTTATTGTAAATAATTCCTCCATACATGTTCAGGAGGAATATAGATATTATTGCAGAAATGATTTTAAATACCGTTTGCTGCTTACTTAAAAGATAGCACTGTAGAAATGACTCCAAAATGGAAGGTATGTACATTTTTTACAGGTTATATGTTTATTGTACTTTTTTATAGTTTATATTATATATAAATGTGAATTAATAAATATAATATTATTATTAATGATAGACCACTAGTTCAGAATCTACCACAACAACTAGTTCTGGTTCTTCATCAAGTAGTTCTTCAAGTTCAGGCAGTGAATCTAGTTCATCCGATTCTGAAAATTCTAGCAGTTCTGCTAATAGTCAAAAAGTATCTGATACAGAAAGAACAAAAAAGAAAACAACATTCCCACCTAATAGACATGGCAAATCTAAAGTTGATGCAGCTGCTGTTACTTCTATAGAAAATAAAAACAAAGATAGAGTACCACCAAAGAATAGATCTGTAGTATATTCTTCAGAATCAGAAGGATCACCAAGTAAAGTAAAAGGAACAACAAAAAGAAAACCGCCTACTAAACCAAAAGCAACTGCTACGGTAGCACCTGTTGTTAAACAACAAAGGCCACCTGCTAAGTCAGTGACTACTACTGGTCAACAAAAAAATGTACCAAATACGAAAGCAATTGCTAACAAACCAAATAAACCTTGTGGTAAGAATACATTATTTAAAACAAATTTTATTTACTGCAAATCATTTTTCATTTGTTAATTGATAATATAATTTTTTTAAAAGCCTCTACAAGTACTAACGGAAAAGGTCCTGAGAAATCTATAAAAACGATTTCTGAACCTGTACAAAAAAAGTTAAAAAAGAAAAGTATATTCAGTCCTGAAAATAGTAGTGAAAGTGACAGTGGTATTCCAACAAAAGCTAATTCGGTAAAGCCTCTAAATAGTTCTACAAAATACACAAAAAATCAACAATCTAAACCAAAACCAAATGATGCAAAACAGAAAGCAGTTGCTCCAAATAGATCTAGTATGTAATTGTGAATATACGAGATATTATACGTAATATGAAATTATCTTGTTATCTAATAATTTTAAATGAATTGATTTATTGTGTTAGGTTTATTAACTAAATCTGCACAATCTCAAAAATCAGATAGTTCCGCAAGTTCGAAAAGCTGTTCTGCAGGATCAGGTTCTTCAGCTTCTACAGATAGTAGTACAGATTCTGAATCATCAGAAAGTGTTACAAGTCCACAACCACAAACAAAGAAAAAAGATACTCAACCAGGTACAACGATAAGTGCCACTACTAACATTCCACCAAAACGACCATCTGCAGCAGTTGCACCTGTAAAACCACAAAAGTGTACGAAAAGACAAAGTAAGTAATAGTTGATATTTTTAATTAAATGAATTTAATAACGAATTTAAAAAAAATTATTGCGATTATCAGATACAATAAAAAGCGAAGATGAAGCCGATGCGTCCGCGAGTGAGAAAGAAATGGACGAACAGGGTGAAACGGGCACATCGAAAGCAACTATTAAAGGCAAACGAAAACTCCAGACTCGAAAAGGTAGCAAATTGCTTCAACTACAAGCAAAGGCAGCCAGCGATTCGGAATCCGATACAGGTATATATAAAATATATAGTAGAAATAATCATAGAATGCGAAATTTTATTATTAACCTTATATCTCCCTCTTATCTCTTTATGCATTATGTTTCTATTTAAAAAATTGGTATTTCTTAAATTCTGTCTAACATATTTTACATAATATGTGTGTTATTGGTTATATATAGTAGTTTTTATTTATTGTTTCCCTTTTTATTTCGTTTTTATGTCGAACAATATTAGTTTAGAAATTAGACTAACCAATTGAACTGATTTCGTATTTTCTCCTTTCATAAGTTCAATTCCTCCTATCAATCTTTTATCGCCTCATTGCTAGTTTCAACATACATTACACTTAGGTACATTATTACTATAGTACCACCGTTCTCTCGTAGTAAATATCTCTAGTTACATTTCGATTACTTGATCGGATAAAATCGAAATTATTAGCATGAATATCTTGAAAAGAGGCGGGTAGAGAATTTTCTGCAGGCGGTGGATTTAGGACTCTATGCTGCCTCCTTAACACAAAAAAGCAGTATTTGCGGTTCTGGATGGATGGATTGGACATATATGTGGCCCGTAGGAATCCACTGGTCGATGGGACAAACATTTCGTATACAAAAAAGCATGTCCAAGGTGTCCTAAGATGCAGATACAGTCTTTTTGCTTACGGCGGCAGTATGGTTCTCAGGTACGGAAACGGTAGCGTGTAAACGTATCCTGCAAATTCCGCTGATCCGGTGTGATTTATCGAGAGTAGCTGAGAGCAAGAGGAGTACCAGCAAATCGCCCGTTAAACGTGCTGGGCCTAGTACTGCAGCCAGACATTCATCCGCAGCCAACAGAATACCACAGAACAGTGGTACATCAAATGCTACTACTGGAAGATCAGGACAAGGCAATTATGGCCGTACACGCGTAAACAAGGAGAGAGAATGTCCCCTAGCACCAACATGCGATTCTCGGGGCCATCTCTCTGGAAAACTCGATTCGCATTTCACTTTAGAAGCTTGTCCTTTGTATCACAACACTACGCCACAAGCTTGCGCGTAAGTGATATTTTATTATATGATATGATATAGCAAACTTTATGCTTTCCTATTTAAATATTTAAAATATATTTCTTTTGTATCTTTTCCAGAGAATTTTATAAAGAGAGGAAAAAACGCGAGGAAGAGAGGAAAAAAGCCATAGCATGTTTGGCGAAAAAATCTCCAAAAGGCTTGCACCAAACAACGGAACAGCGCAATTATCAATTAAAAGTGAGAGAAATGAGAAATAAATGGAAAGGAAACGCTGGCGATGGAAACGAAAGCGATAGTAGTTGCGAACTTCAGGGAAACGAGAAAGATCGTCAGCCACGATTAACAAATTTAACGCCAGACTACGATTTAAAATTATTTATGGAAGCGCAAGCGATCGCAAGTGAAAAAATCGTAAGTTGAAAAATATTTATTGTTGTAAATTACAAATGCTATTTTATAAATGCTATGTTATTTTATAATTTTTTTTTGTAGGAAAAAGAGTTAAAGGAATTAGATTACGACGGTGAAGGGAGAAATAGTGGTGGTACACGAGCTATCGAAATGGGAAAGTGGGAAATGGAAGTATGGTATCAAAGTCCATACCCGGAGGAATTTAGTCGTGCTCCAAAACTTTATTTATGCGAATACTGTTTACGATATGCAAAAAGTCGCCAAGTTCTAAGAAGGCATCGAGAAAAATGTTTATGGAGACATCCGCCTGGTCATGAAGTGTATAGGTTAGTAAATAAATATAACTAGGACAATTTATATATATATTATTTTTTCTATAAATATTTTGAATCTTATTTTTCTTTTTTTCTCTCTCTCTTTCTCTCTTTCTCTCTTTCTCTACAGAAAAGATAAAATAGGTGTTTGGGAAGTCGATGGGAAACGTTACAAGCAATATTGCCAAAATCTTTGTTTATTGGCAAAATTCTTTTTGGATCACAAGACATTGTATTATGATGTCGAGCCTTTCCTTTTTTATGTGATGACGATTGGCGATTCTGAAGGTTGTCACACGGTCGGATATTTTAGTAAGGTGAGTTTTTATCTATATACTTAAAAAAAGAATAAAACGATATCAATTATTCGAGCATAACGTATATTTTTGATATTTATGGTAAACAAATAAATAATATCTTTCGACTCGATTAACGTTTGCGCAATACACGTTAAATTATAAAGTAGGTTAAAGAAGAACGAATGATTGCGAAATGTTGAACAAATATTTTTACGAATTATTTATCGCTTGAGATATTATTTTCCGGTATGGATTTTACAAACGGAAAATTACTAAAACTACATTGAGACGCGAGACATTGCAGTACAGTGAAAGTGAACAATGTCAATGAACTGTGCATTTGTCGGTTGTATTCGACGCAGTTAAAAAATAAAATCAAGCTAGGCATAAAAGAAAAGTTCTTCGGGCGTTTCTTATTGGCACGGATCTCGCAGCGAGTAAGTTACCAACGGCGATATTAATGCGGAGCACGTGCTTGTACGTGCGCGACTGTGCGTGAACGATGATGTCCGTTGTACTTGTGTCAGTTAGCACTTGCGTAAATGGAGCCCACGTTTATGTGGTAGGCGTCTCTATCGTACGACCCTCGTGGATAATATTAAAATCATTTAGCCTATTAAAAAGTGACATTTCATCTTGCTTTTGTTACTCCTTCTCTTTCTTTTTTTTTTTCTTTTTTTTATCGACATTAAAATTGTACGCCACAATCTCTTCGTCCTTATCCATTATTAAACTCGACTGCATCGTTATTGTTGTTGTAATTATTAATTAAGAGAAGGAAGGAAAAATTTTAACAAATTCTCAAATAGGTGTTGCTCGTTAAAAAGATATAATCGAGAACAGATAAGACAATCAGGATTGTCGTAGAAATTTATATTCAAAGAGAGAAAAAATTGCTTTTGTCTTCATTTTGTGGTTTACTAGGGCCGTAATGGCATTCACGTAGCCTGTAGGGATTACACGAACGAGGGTGTGTATCGCGAAGAGGGTGTCTCGTATCCGTGACCCCTCTTTACCCGAGCACTCCTGGTCTGGTTGGCTAGGATGTCGGTGGGAGAGAGAGTGCGGGCGCTACGCACGCCTATTTACTGCGGAACAGCATCGCCGGAGTCGAAATCTTTACCGACGTTCAATGACCTCTGACCCTGGCAAGACGCGCCAATCTGCACCCTCCCGCCCCCTTTCACGAAGGAAGAAGGGCGACGAAAATTTCCTTCGACCTCGAGCAACCGTTTTACGCCTCTTTCTTCCTCCTTCGTTTGTTCTTTCTTCGATCCTTTCCTTCATTTCTACGAGAACATTCTACTTCCACGTTTGTTTATTTCTCTTACAAGATTTCGAACAAATTTTATTCCTCTCCCCCTCTCTCTCTCTATATATATATATATCTATATATCTATATATTTGTTCTTTTATTTTCTTTTGATATTTCATTGCCCCGAAATTCTTCTCAAGCGCGCATCGATCTCTTCGAGTTTACCAAAATTCCAAAGACATCGATACTTTCATCATCCCTTTGAATCCTTCGTTCTCTCCCCAAATAGAGTTGCGGAGGATAGTTTCGCGAAAATCTGGATAACTTCTTATATCGATCGAATTACGACAAAAGGAGAGGCGATACACGTGGTCCTTACACGTAGGCACATAGATTGCATTACGCATCTTACAAAAGGGCGTAGTACTCGACGGATAGCCGGCCGCTGCATCCGCAGCGGCGGTGGCGGCCGCGACGCCGGTACAGCGGCAGCGGCGGTAACGCGGAGTCAAAATCTTTATAGACGTTCAATGACCCCGACCCTGGCCAGACGGTCGTAGGTAGGGTGGTGGTGGTGGTGGTGGTGGTGGTGGCGGCGACGTACCGAGAGAGGGATGACGGGGGTGGGTGGTGGCTCTAGCGTACGTACGCTATGCGCTTACGACGTGCAGTGCCAGGTGGGTGGTTTAGTCGAGTGGGGGATGCCGTCGGCGGTGGTGGTAGCTGCAAAAGGGGGATGATGGTTGCAGAGGACGATGGGGAAGGGATGGTAGGGCGGCAAGGGGAGAGAGGGCGTCGCCTGGCATCGGGTCGTCAACCTTTCTGCGGCACTGCGACGTCGGGGTCGTTATTATTTCCTCCTCCTCCTCTTCCACCACCATCTCCTCCTCCTCCTCCTCCTCCTCCTCCGCCACTTCCTACTCCCGCTGCTGCTGCTGCGTCTCTCTTACGTCTTTCCACGCTCTCGCCCCACCGTCTTCTTCTCCGCACCATCGCCATCTCTTCTTCCTTCCTTCGATCTCCTCTTTTCTTCCTTCTTCTCACCGTCTCTTCTCTATATTCAAAATCCCAATACTTTCGTCCTTTTTTTCCTTCCCACCGTCTCGAACGCGCCTCGATTACGAGCTGTGATCTTTGCCAATCTCCTCTTTGTCTTCCTATTTGATCCCTTCGTTGTACTCTCGCGAGTACAATATCGTGTTAATATCGCTAATATCGACGATGTGAAAGCTTTGCTCAAGATCTCGGATAGAAACGATGCTCCTCGGCTTCGTGCAACAATCGTTTCATCGTCGCGTCGTCGAGATCGGCTGATACTCGAGGAACACAATTTGTCGCGAATGAAAGAAAAGAAGAAAATTCGCGAATCGAGTGTGCCGAATAATCCACGAGCTTGTGCTCTGCTTGTTTCTTCCTCGTGTCTTGCGGTTCTCCCCTTGGTTGACCTCGAATAATCCGGACGTTGGCCTTGAGACTGGGGGCCATTGACCCGGGCTAGACAGCCGTTGACCTTGAGTAATCCGGGCATTGACCCGGCGCATCGAGGAGGCGGCTAACTCGGGGAGATCTAGACGTTGACCTTGGGCGATACTAGCCGCGACCTTGAATGATTCGCCCCACGTTTCGTGGAACGGGGCCTGCGTGGCAATGTGCACACACGGTTGCGAGGCGAGAAATCCAGTGGAAGTTTTCGCGCGAACGCGAGGGGAGTAGAGAACGAGCGAACGGTACGGAGAAGCGAGTGAGCGAGGAGCTGTTGCGCGCACCTACTGAATTTATAAATTTCGTTATTAACCGCACCGTCCACGCCTCCCTTTGCTACATTAAACGCGCGCCACTCGGTGTGCTCATCCTGCGTGTGACGTAGAATTTTTATCAATTCCGAGGCAGCCGAGCAGAAATTAAAAGGGGGTCGGATCGAGGCGTGAACATTTGCAGCTTCCTGCCGTGCTTACCGAGACATGAAAAGAAGAAGCTTCTCCGACGAATTTCGAGAAAGCCCCTCCCTTTCCTCCATCCCCCTGCCACCTTCTTCCGCCCCCGACCACCCTCTTCTATCGAACCTCTCCGTACTTCCATCTTAAGTACCGTGTAGCACTCGTTCACGAAAAGAGAAACGAGAGAGGGGAGAAAAAGAACGAGTTTTCGAAACGGTCGAATGTACCGGTCGATAAGGAAGAGTAAAGATTCGGTACGGATATATATATATATATATATATATATATATATATATATATATATATATATCGGGGAGGATGTACGAAGGAAAAGATGTACAAAGTTGCTTGTATGCGTCGCAGCACTCGATTAAAATACGTTTCTTCTCGACGCTTATAATTGCTGTTTACGACACGCACGATAATGGAGCTCGTAATCGTAATGCAATACAGTTTATACATTCGAGAGGCACCGTATTCCTTTGGATCCCCGAAAAAGGAGAAACGCGTGTCACGTGAAATCCGGACGGAACCGGTTTTCGGGGCCATCGGGTCCGAGATACGCACAACGGGGCCCTGTCCTGCTCCTGAAATCCTTGTACCTTCCACTGTCCGAGGATCAACCAGGCTGTTCTAGTAAAACGAGATTTTCGATAGCCTTCGTGCTCGGTTCCACCGATCATCCACCACCGTATCGGATTATAAACGATGCGTGTAATCGAGAGAGGATATCGTCTTAACGCGTGGTATATTTATCATCCTCTTTTTCCATTTTCCAACAAACAGGGGAAAGGAAAGGGAGAAAGAAAAACTGCCCGATCAATTAATTCCCTTCCGTTCGCTCCCATCTCGAGACGGAATTCGTTTTATTTTTAACGCTTAAACGTCTCTCTCTCTCTCTCTCTCTCTCTGAACGGGAGATCAATTCTGGAGCGAAATTATATAGAAAGGAAACGTAAGGGCAGGAACTCGATACCCACGTTTGGAAACGAAACCTCCGCCAATTAACGCGTCGATGAAGACGTATCTGCTTCCAATGTCCCCGTCCAGACCCCGACGTTTGAAACGTCCGAGTCTCGGGGGGCAAGGAAAGAATATACGCGAACTGAGCGTAGTATGCGGCATGTTCCGAGCAAACGAGACGACGGCATATCCTCTTACGTAGGTATTCCAGACAGGATCTCGCGTGAACGGAGGAAAAAAAAGGGGAAAAAAGGAGAAAAAGAGGGGAAAAAACGGCGAGGAACACGACACGCATGTCGAACACCGGCACCTACACACGACAATAACGCTCGTCCTTTCCTGCTCCCATGATACGGATGAAAGAGTGTCTTTCGACCGAGGGGGAGGGACAGAGATCCGAGAGTGTCTTAAAAGCGGGAATAAATCTGCGAGACTCCCTCCCCCTTCGATTCCTTCGCGTATTCCAATCACGTTGCGCTATCGAATTCGACAAATAGACACGGAGGAGAAACGATTCGATTGAAACGTTTCCGCTCGTGCCATCGGTATATGTAAATATATATGTGTATAGCTCGAGAGTTAGGAGGAGCTACGATGATAATTTCTGGCCCGGCTCTCTAAGGTAAGAAAAGTTGTGAAAGCTTTATGAAGTTGAGGTGTAGCGACTGTGGAAAAGGCATTGAGAATCGGTAGACGGTGTATCCATGGAAGTCGCGACGATCCACGGCCACTCAGGACTCGTTTGCCTAACTTCCGGTGGTGCGCCAGTTAGCCCGTCACGAACCGTTCCAGTGTATATGTCCTGAATAATGCATACAGAAATGGAGTGAGCCGGGTATCTTCTAGAAACGCGAGTGAGCGAGTCGGAGCGAGGAGAAGGAGGGAGGAAAAAGAGAAGAGAAACGAAAGAGGTAAAAGGGGGATACGAGAGAGGTCCGGAGAAAAGGATTAAGAGGGAGGGTACCTCCATCTCTGAGCTTGCAAAAAAGAAAGACAGATTTGCAGGTCCGAGAGAACGACGTTGGCCCGATGTTTGCAACGCAATAAATAGACAGGATCTGACAACGTTCGTATCTCCGAAAAGAGCGGAGAGGATACGGCAGAAAGACCTGTGCACGAGAGCGAATGAAAGCGAGCAGGGAATGTGGATAATCGCGAGATGAGAAGAGCGACAAAGGAAAGAAAAAAAAAAAAGAAAGAAAGTAATATATATGAATCGTCGGAGAACGAGGAGGAGGAGGAGGAGGAGGAGGATCAGTGAAGTATTTAAACGGATGTTGGATGTTGTTCCGAAAATTTTTGCGTTTTGTTTCGTTCTAAGTGGCCCTCTCCTTTTGACGGAGAAATGAGCGTAATATACGAAGAGCGTATCTCGAATATAATGGATTTAATGGAGTATCTTGACGATGAGACGACGTCGACTAGGATCAAAACGATTTTTATTGTATCAACGCGGTAAGGAAATTTAGCGAGATGAACGCTTTCTACCCTTTCGATGAGAGACGAGAGGAGAGAAGAAGGGCTGTACATAATATGTAAATAGTTAAAACCCGAGGCATTTATACCCGAACGTATATAAAGACGGAAAGGATCGGAGAGAGGAGTAACCCCGAAGAGGCGGGGGATACAAGGGTGGAGGCGAGATATAAATGCCGAAGGATCTCTTTGAATGGGAGAGAAATTTGATTTCGAGGATAAATTTATTTATTATCGTTGCTCTCAAAGAAAAATCATAAACCGCCTATGAAATGAGAGGGGGGGGGCAGGAGGGTAAAAATGGAAAAGGCAGATGGAAGAAACGAAAAAAAAGAGAGAACGAAATACAAAGGAGCGAAATAAAGGAACGAAGAAAGGGGGGAGGGGGGAAGGAAGGTTAGAATCGCGAAGCGGAGGAAAAGAAAAGAGGGAAGAAAGGAAGGAAGGGTGGGCGTGAAAGAGACAAAGAGGAAAAACGGGTGCAAGAAAGGCAGTCAGAGGGTCGGTCAATTTTCCTTAAAAATATCCCGCAGACGCGGTGTGAGTTGGAAAAGGGAATTGGAGAGGTAGAGAGAAAAAGAGATATTGGATGAGAGATAGAGAGAGTGGTTGGTGGGGGGAGGGGGAGGAAGAGGTGGTGGCGCGCGAAAGGGACTGCAGGAAAGCAGAAAAGGAAAGGGATGACGTAGGGTAACATGGGAGTACGAGGACGAGTAGTAGTAGTAGAGGTCGTCGATACGATACGCGGCGGCCTCTTGGAGAAGAGGTTGGGGTAGGCTCGCCCAACCCTCCACCTCCACCCACCTCGGTCGAACTTCCCCTCGACCTCTCCTCCTTCCTCCCTGCAAAACCCGACCGGGGTCGATCGATGCCAGACAGTCCTGTTCACACGACCAAATCCCGCCGAATACACATCGTCCCTAGAAGTTGGGGTAGGATAGAGCTCCTAGCTCTAGCTCTAGCTCCGGCTCCGGCTCTGCTTCTCTACCTCTATTCCCCCTCCCCCTCTCTTTCGCCGCCTCCTCCTCCTCCTCCTCCTCCATCTCCTTATCCTTGCCGTGTCGTCGCCACGAGTTTTGCTTCGGCTTCTCTCCTTCAGCCTGCCGTTCCTCCTTGTCCTCCCCCTCCTCCCCCTCCTCTTTTCGCGCGTACTCGACCACGATGTCATTATCCTCGTCGTGTCTCATGACAGAGAGCCGCAAGTGTACCGTCGTGGTTTCCAGTTTCCCGTACCCACCTTTGCACGCCTCCGTTTTCTCTTTCTTTCTTTCTTCTTCAGTCGGTTACCTACGCGCGGCCAAGAAAAATCCACGTGGCTAAGTTTCCTACTTGTGTTCCCTGAACCGAGCGGTTCTCCGTGATGATAGGACTCTACGTATCGCTCCTGTGACGATTCCATCGATTCCTCGATTGCTCGATTTCGATCTTTTAGATTTTTGTTCCGCGCACAGAGAGAGAGAGAGAGAGAGAGAATTTTCTCGCGAATCATCTTCGTTAAGTCTTTCTTACGTGGCGCAAAATGTTTACGGATTAAATGGAACAAAGAAATCGAGTTATACGCGGTACACGAGTCCATGTATGTCAACGGAGTTAGAGAGATTAGCGAACGGTACGAGGCAATGACAAAAATACATTTCTCGAGGGGAAAGCTCGTGTTCCGGCCGTTTCTAGCTACGTCTTTGACGTCCACGCCGCGTCCCTATACCCATACAGCTTGTGCGTGAGTAGGATTAAAACACGCATACGTCAGCAACTTCGTTCGACACTCCGTCCGTGGAATTAATAGACATCGTCGCCGGGCATTGATCAGATATCGACTTCACAACTTTACTTTCCACAATACCATGTGATCGTACAAAAGCCTATTGTTCTAGCCACGAAATGGCGACTTCGAAATTTTCCATCCCACCCATTGCTCGTCTTCGTTTCAAACTCGACAATCAAACGACGCACGAGGCATCCAAGGAATCCTATGGCTCTTTGATTGTATAGGTATCGACTTCAACTTGAAATTGTTATTGTTAAAACCTCGTCTGTACTCGGTTATAGGTGACATAAGTTTCGATACTTTTTTTTTTTTTTTTTTTTTTAATCTCAGTTACGAAGGTTATTCTATTCCGATCCAAACAGATGTTTCCACTTTTAATGGTCAGACGAGGAATCTTTTCGTTCGTTGGATCGATTTATCGTTAAACGTTACGCGTATACGTATAGAAAACACACGTACAAGGGGTCTCGAGCGTAGGAGCGAACGGTCGAACGCGCTTTGGGTTCGGTCCAAAAGGAAAGCGGTGTTCGCTCGAAAGGAGCCAGGGGAGCGAAGGGTCGAGGATAATTAATAAGTCCGCAAAATTTTTCGCGCTGGGGACGATGGATGAGCGGGGAAGTGGGGAGCTATCGGGGAGTCGTGACAATTTCTCTTTGGATTTAGAGGGTCGATGGTGCGCCACGGATTATCCGTGAAACCGTTGGACCCTCTGCTTTTCCGAGTACCTGCCATTGATAAATTTACAACGTCCCTCGAGACGGCCCTCATCGAAACGTGCTCGACCGAAAATTTTCCAGTTTCTCCACCGTGTTTTTATATATATATTTTTTGTTTTTTTTTCTCTCCCTTTCATAATTTGAAAAAAAAATTATAATTTTTAGGCGCACAGAGAAGGAGAATTTCCTCCAACGTTTAATTTCGAAACATCTTCGACGAGCGTATTTAAAGTGACTCGATGTTCTATTATAGGCGAACTCGTAAAAGTAACTAATCTCTCGCGTGCCAACCTTCTTACAAAGTACACGGAACTTCGCGTACACCCCGTATGTTAAGAGGAACGCTTTGTTCGGTATAAAGAAAGTGGAGGAGGAAACTCGGTGCATCTAAATATAGAAGTGACCGTCGCGAGGAGCTGTATAACCTTTAAGCGACGTTCACACCGCGCCTCTGCGAGTCTGCATCACCGAATAATTCACGAGCTAGATGAAAACGTGAGAGCAACTTAAATAAATAATGCCAATGCAAATCGATCGTTCGATCGATCCTCCCCCGATTCCCATCCTACGATTCTGTAACCTCCTGTAAAAAAGAAAAAAAGAGGAACAAGAGAAGGTTGGATCTATTGAAAAATTGTGAAAATTGTTGGGATTCCTGTAAACGTCGCAAAGAGCGTCGCAAGAGCGAACGAGTTATCCGTCGCGACAAGTTGGCCAAGGGAGAAAGGAAAAGAGAGGATTATTAGCCGGGTCTCGTTACTCCGCCACGTAGACGTTCGTTCACCTACGCGTGTGTATATCTCTCTGTCCGCGCACCGACGACGTCTCGCCTATGCGTCGCGTTCCGATGCCTGTATCGTCGCACGTGTGCCAGCTTGCAGCCACTTTATGGCGCGACGATGACGCGCAGGAAGGGGGATAGTGACCGATTGAAAGCCTTTTGCGATCACCGTCACGCCACATCGCGGCATAGAACTCCTTTCCGTGGCCACGGCCGCGATCGATAACGACCGCGGTTCCGATCCTTCTTTCCTACGTTCCACGGTTCCTCCTTATCGTTCCTCCTGCTCGATTCGTCCCGCGAGCGACGAGAGAGGCGAGAAACAATTGGAAAGATTCGATCGAGAAATGAATCTCGAGTAATCGGTAATCGCGGCTCGACCCCGCCGACAAATTTATCGACTCGTTCCCAATCGCGGACCAGGGGAGGGGAGGGGATTTGCGCGTTTCATTCGTCGAAGGAATCGCGCGCTTTTCGACTACCACGATCGTGAAGCAACGAGCTTCGTCCTTGGACATGGCGGTTTTTTTTTATTTATTGTTCGAAAGCAGATTTTTCATCGAAGGGATTTAGTTTCGAAAAAGAAAAAAAAGAAAGAAAGAAAGAAACGATTGATTTTTCGATCAAACTCGCTTGGCCGCGATTGTTGTATCCGCGCGGCACGTCGTATCCGCGTTTCGTGGATGAAAGGAGACGCGATGAGGCCGAGTATCGATTACCCTGCACGCTATATATCTATATAAAAGAAGCTGTAGCGGCAGCGGAATCGTGTCTGCGTTGACCCGAATAAACGTATCGCGTTTTCGGAGTTCACGTCTCGAAAATTGGGGAAAGGAGTTTCGCAAACGGAGTCATCGGCATCCATTCGAGTGAGTCAAACTTGAATCGATCGTGCCGCCGATTTTCCTCTCCTTAAGTGGAAAGAGACTCAAGGAGACACGGCTCGTTTCGCGACGACGTGACTCGAGTCGGTGTGGCCGATCGATTTCGCCGAATCGTCTCGTCGTCGGCAGCCTCCTCTCCGTGAAGGGGGGCTGGAGACGTGGACGAAAAAAGTGGGAAAAAGGAGGAAAAGCGATGTGTAAGGGGGTTTCTCGAGTGGAACTCTCGCATGGTGGGGACACGGAGACGTCCCTGAGTGGAGCAGAGACTACTGGCCCAAGGACGTCGCGGGGCCCAGATTCTACTCTTGCGCTTTTCTCTCTCCATCTATCTATATATCTCTTTCTCTCTCTCTCACTTCCTTTTTCATCGTGTCCCACTCTCCATGCTCGCACACCACGAGCGTCTTTCTTTCACCACCTATCTTCGTCTCTCTAAAAGTTCATCCCGATAGATTGGCGTATATCTCTCGTCTTCGGCTTTTTAGCAATTGATCTACCGATCGATTTATCGAGATGACTACCTACGATACACGTTCATAGGGCCCACACTTCTTCCCCCCCCTCTTTCTCTCGTTTTTACCCTCCCTCTCTCCGTCTCTGCTCCCTGTATATGACCCTCCTTTCCCATCCTACGAGCACACATATGTAGAAAGTTTTATATATATATATATAAAATATATATATATATATATAATGCGTAGAGACGGGTCCGTAGAAGCATGGGCGAGTCTTCTCGACTTGTGTCCTTCGAACCGTTGCTGCCCCACTCGCCAGTTAGCAACAGCACGGCTGCCACGGCCGGAAATACCGGGTGTTCGAGTCATACTGGGTCCGCTGTTGGCCGACGAAATGGGACTGAGGAGCGTAGAATGGTTAATGAAGGATTCTACGGCCCCGAAACGATCAAGCCCGCAGAACCCAGTAATTTTCGACGCGGCCAAATGTATTCGACCTTGGAAGGAAACCTTGATTTCTACTTCCAGCATCCTCGCTCGCGGTTTTCGATGAAAAATGAACTCTTCCCTCGTATGGAAGAGGCTCGCACGGCTAGACGATGATCCAACCTTTCGAGAGATCGAGCGGGCACAACCATCTTTTCGACGCAAAGGATCGAAGGGGGATTTTTACTTTCTACTTTGTGATCCGACTGACGGCCGTTATCTGTCGACGGGACCGGCTTCCTGCGATACGATTTGCCGCGACTACCGTATATACGCTCTTTATATTCGCCATTTTCCCTTCTCCTCCTCCTTTTTTATTTCGTTTTATCTCTCATCGAGCCCACTCGAACGAAAATTAAATCCCCTCGAAAAGCCCCCAATTTTCCACCTCCTCGCGTGTGTTTACAAATTTGCAATTGTTGGAAAACGTGTGGAAAAATCGGAACGGGAGCGAGAGCCGAGCATGTAAACTCGTCCACGTGTCGCGGTGTCGCGATTTCCTTGCTTCGAATTCGGATTACGCTCCCATGAATTTAGATGTAGATTGTAATTTCACGCGAGGTTTATCTAAGCTGCCGTTCACTGCGATACACGTAGAATGCATGTTGCACACCGTACTTACACACCGTGTATACGAACGGCCATCACGATGCGCCCCGCTATAAAAATATATCCTGTGGAAAAATTGACGCGCTCGTTCGACGCGAACCGTCTATATTTAAAATGGGATATTTTCATCGTGGCAATAGACTCGTTTTCGTTCCGATCGATCGAATTGGTCCGTTTCGAATATCGAGCCGCTTTCGGTGAAGACGAACGTGGAGGAGGAATCGTTTTTAATAAAACATATTACGCCTTCCTTCGAGCGAGACGTCGCGTCATCGAAAATATTGCTAACCCATTGTGCGTTTTCGCGTGACGAAGGTCGCGACGCATTTTCGTCGACGCGTTAACGCGTCATAACACCGATCGTGTCTGCTGCATACGGGAGCGAAGCGTGTCAACCGCGTCTACGTACGAAAATATTATTTCGCTTTTCCAACAACGGGCTGCGTTTCGACCTTTGAGGTGCAGCGGCCGTCGTATCAGCCTCGTCGTCATTGAACGGGAAGAGGATGCCATTTTACGGCTGACCTTGTTTCTTTTTCTTCTTCTTCTTCTTCTTCCCTTTTTATCATTTCGAACCGTGTCGAAACGGTGAATGATTTTTGGATCGTAATTTTGCGGCCGTAATCTAAGTACGCGGAGTGACGATACGCACGAATCGAGCATCGTTTCATAAACGATCGACATTGAAAGAAATCGTGGGATGCGAGTTTAATCGGATGCGTAACATTGCCATTCGTTATGTTTCCAGGAGAAAAACTCATTCCTGAATTACAATGTGTCCTGCATTCTGACTCTACCGCCTTATCAACGACAGGGATACGGTCGGCTGCTGATCGACTTCAGTGAGTATACCAGCAATCGCGCCGAATACGATTTTTTTTCTTCTTCTTCTTCTTTTTTTACGAGCGGTTCCTCGAATCGGTCAGCCTTGGCGCGAGCAAGGAGACCGGTGGATGACGACATCCGTCCAAATGAAATCGAAAGGATGGTCGAATTAGGAACCGGAGTTCGTAGGAACGCCTCCGTGGTTTCCGTGGCGTGGCCTCTCGTCGACGTTGCGGTCGCTGCGATTGAAAGGCCTTGTCCGGCACGCGCTACCGGGACAAACTCGACGATCCTCTCTTGCGAGGCTCGCTCGTCGTCCAGGTTTTCCGTTATTAAAGAACCGCAGCCTCATGTCCCGAACCCGACATTGCCTTTCGCACCACCACCACGCTTCGATCCTCCTTTCGAAAAACGCTTATTTATCCATCCTCGAGCAACGCGCAGTTAACAATATCGTATAGATCTTGAACGAAGAAAGGGTGGAAGAAGGAAGGGGGTCGCCTTTTTCTTCCGCTTAATTCGATAACGAGGAATGATCAGAGTCAATGGTACGATAAAGTAGATAGAGGAGGATGCGGGGAAGAGAGAGAGAGAAACTAAGACGCGCGATCGATTCGCGTGTTTCTCTCGATTCAATCCTCGACGATTGGAAAAAGAAAGAAAGAAAGGAAGAAACGAGAACGGCTCGTTTCTGTTCGTTGTCCCCTATTTACGCGCGTCTGGTGGGTGGGTGGGTGAGAGGAGGAGGAGGAGGGAAGAGAAAAATGGAGGAAAAAGGAGGAAAAAGTGGAGGAGAGGGGGGAAAGTACAACGGCGGTGAGTTACGAGCGTCTCCGTTGGCGTAAAGTCGCTCGACTCGAAAGCCCTCTCCGGGAGTCCGGAGCGGGCCGGGCGTATACACCGCGAAGCGTAGCGTTGATAATTAAACGTGGGCTTTTTGCCGTGACGTCATTTTCATTGATGCCGAGGAGCCGAGGCAGCAGTATGGGTCGCGCGCGTAGGGGTGGCGCGTCAAACTGGTGGAGGAGGGGAGTGGGTGGGCTTGTGGGTCGACGTACTATGCTGTGGACGAGAGTCGTTGGGAATCGTAGTCGTAGGGGTTGGGGGAGGGTTTAGCCCTGCCAAGTTTTCCGCAGGGGATGCCGCCGCGGCGCGAGAGACGTTACTCGGACTCGGTGGTGGCGGCGGCGGTGGTGACGGCGGCTGCGGCGGCGGTGGTGGTAGCTGCCGGTGCTAGAGATGGCGGGTTACGATGGTGGTGGTGGCGGCGGCGGTGGTGGTGGTAAAATGGTAGCGGGGTGGTGGGAAGATTGGCGGTGGTAGTAGTGGTGACGGATAGTGGAGAACGTGGGTTGGAGTGGAATGGTTAGCGGAAAGTGCGACGCCCGGCGTCTCGCCACATCGATCGACCCCCACAAACCCCGTACGGTTAGCCGTTGCCGCGCTCTACCTGCTGTTGGCTTATGCTGTACGCGCGTACACACAGACGAGCGGACAGACAGACGAGAGCGGGCGAGATTCGTCTGGCGAGCGTGCGGGGTGTGTCCGATGCGTCTTGTTCCATGGAAAAATTCCTAGTTTCGAAGTTCGGCGGAGAATTATAATTTGCCTGGGAATAAAATCTGGTAGGGAGAAGAGGAGGGTGAAAAGTGAAAAAGCGCTCTCTCTCTCTCTTGTTCCCTGCCGGAGGATCGAATCGGGGCGTTAGACGGTCCGAGGCGGGCCACGTGCTCGCCCGTCTCGTGGCGGCTGCCACTACATCCGAGGAAATGTATGTTACGCGTGAATCTCGGTACACACGTTGGAGCAGATGCGAGCGATCGATCGATCGGTGGACTCGCGAACTTTTTAAGCGGAATCGTCTGGTCGGACACACCCTGCGCGTCCTCCTCGGACCTCGAGGAGGAGAAAGGGAAAGGGAGGAGGCAGGTAACACGGGTCGGCCCTAGAGCGATTTCCACCTGGTTCGATTGGAAGCGGCGTAGGGCTCGCGATCGTATGACCTCCGATGACCTCGCCCCACGGGAGCCACGTAGGGCGTAGGATTGGCAGGCAGGGCTACCGACGCCCTTTTCCTCCTCGCAGGGCAGCCGGCACGCGGAGGAGAGGGATGAGAGTCCACGAAGCTTCCCCTATCGGGCCGCTGTCACGCCGATCCGTCCGTCCACCCTCCCCTGCTCGCTACCACGGCTCGCTAGTGCCGCTTCCTCTTCGACCTCCTCCTCGTTCTTCTCTCGCCGTCCTTCCCAGTCACCGTTCCTTCTCCTCGTGCTCGATTCTCTGCCACCACCTCCAACCACCGCCCATCCACCGGTTCCGCGCCGATCCCAAAACTCTGCAAACTGAACGAACGCGTAATGAATGCGTCGCAGCCTTCCCAAACCTATCGTCGCGCCACTCAGAAACAGAGAACGCGTTGTTGGTAGTAGAATCGGGACGCGAAAAACGAGAGAGGGGAGGGGGGAGAAGGAGGGAGAGGTAGAGAGGGGGAGGGAGGGAGGAAGAGGAGACGGAGAAGGAGGGAGGGAGGGAGGAGAAACGAGAAGGTGGTGGAAAAGAATTGGGAGAGGGTGGCGAGGATAGACTGTCCTCTCTCTGTCCGTGAAAGGCTGTGCGGCTGGCTCAGGAGTCTGGAGGAGGAGGAAAAGGATGGTCGTTGAACCCCTCAGCCTCCGGGACATCCTGGAATAATCCCAGCACAGGACCGGTCCTCATGGACTACCTCGGATACACTCCGTAAAAATCGTCTCGCCTTCCTTTTACCATCTTTTACCTTCTCTTACCCGACACCTGGCGGTACGATCTCTCTTCCTCGCCTTTCCTCCTTTTCTCCTCCTGTCTGTGTCTGATTTTTCTCCCTCTTTTTCTTTCCCCTTTAATCGCGAGACACTGTTATCGTCTCGACCTCGATTATTCGGGTAATGAGAATTCCGCGGTTATTTCGGGAACGTTGCTGTTCACTGGAGATGCTTCCGCGAGGATTTCGCCTGGCCACTGCTGGTCGTTGAACTTTACGGTTTCCGGATGTTCTGGAAACCGACATCGACGTGTCTGAGAAACGGAAGAACCATCGCTATCTCACGCGTAAAATAGAACCGTAATCGATCGGTTTTTCGGTGGAAAAAAAATGTTCGTCTCGTGTTTTATTTTTGTATCGACTGTGTATCGAATGTTTCACGCACTCATACACACATACACACACACACATATATATCAATCGTTTTTTTCCAAACGAGTTCTCTCGCATTTATGCACTTTCCACGCTAAACTTGCCTATGCTAAATGGCATTGAAACGAGCACGACGAAGCTGGAATATTCTCGGATCAATGCTTTCGCGTGTCTTTTTAAGAGTAACGGCATACCAATGCGAAATCAATACAAGCCGCGCGTGTCTGCTTCTTACAAATATAACGGATGACCCATAAACGGAGAAATCTCTTTAGGCTAGTCCCGCATCGCTGATGCAATTTATTTAATTAGTTAATTAGTTCATACGCGAGGAACGAGAAACCTTAAACGTCCACTCGCCCGTCGCGAATAAGTTCGTTCGTCCATTCTCGTTCGTTTCCCCTTCCGAAACTCGAATATCGTGGTTCGATAATCCGAAAGTATCGCCATCGGACATGGTCTAATTGCAACAGCCGAAAGTAG
Source organism: Apis cerana (assembly GCF_029169275.1). Classification (NCBI taxonomy): domain Eukaryota; kingdom Metazoa; phylum Arthropoda; class Insecta; order Hymenoptera; family Apidae; genus Apis; species Apis cerana. The sequence goes on along the minus strand of NC_083855.1, from coordinate 10,978,648 downwards.
GAACAGATTCGAAATCGATCCGCGAATTCTTCTCCTCCGTCTTTTAGTTTTAACGATTTTTCCTTTTTTTTTTATTTCTTTCTTTCTTTCTTTTCCTCTGCGAATCGTACAGCATCGTAGGATACAGCATCGAGCAAACGAGGCGTGACGGGCATTCAACCAGACTTCAGAAGCATCCGGACATCGCCAGTGCCGTATACTCGAAAAAAGAATTCCCAGAGTTGAATTTCCTTTCGGAAATTTTATCACGCGGGAAATTTAATCGCTCATCACCCGTAACCCTTTTTCTCTCTTTCTCTCTCTTTACGAGTTGATCTCACACGTATACGTACACGTACACGTACACGCTCGACGTATTGTTCGCGAAGATTCGTTATTCGGAAGAAGATAGATTCGAGGCGAAGTTGAAATTATTTTCAATACGGCACTGGCGCCGCGGCATTTCATCCTTCGTCGGTCACTGACACTAGAAATGGCTTATAGCGGTGGCGTCGATTCAGGATAGAGACGTGTATTATGTGTGTGCACATGAACGCGCGCATGGCTTTGTACCTATGCGGCTTCGACGGCCACCGGTATCTCGTGCAATTGGAATTTCATAGTCTGTCTAGTGGTCCGTGCGCAAGGGCGTAATGTAGTGGGCAAAGTAACGAGAGGATATTACGAGAGGAAATGATAACAATCCCGTAGAAATCCTCCGCATTGTCCTACGCAACGGAGAAATTCGCGACGATGAGAAAGAGAGAGAGAGAGAGAACGTCATCGTCCGATCGATTAGAATATTCGCGTGATCGATCGATGAACGTTTCACCTGTCGTCTGTTGACCTCTTTCCCTCCACGTTCCCTCATCGATCACGTAGGAACAAATTCCTAGCGGACGAATAGATGATATGCAACGTTTACACGCGTTTTGCGCAGGTTACTTATTGACCAGAGTGGAGAAAAAGATTGGCTCCCCCGAAAAACCTCTCTCGGATCTGGGCTTGATCTCGTACCGCAGCTACTGGAAGGACGTTTTGCTGCAGTACCTCTGCAACTTCGGGGGCAAGGAACTCTCCGTCAAAGGTAATACAATACCGGCCATGCGGAGCGCACGCCTTTGCACGCTTTTGACCGATTTACAAGACGCGTTATTTTAAGAGTGGCGGCGCGGAACCGAAACCGTACTCTGGATCGTACTCGAGAGACATTTAAGCCTTCTCCTCCCCCCTCATCCTCATTAAAACGATTCATTCGTCACGCGTTTTCGCGTATTGTCTTTCAGATATCAGCAAGGAAATGGCCATCGATTCCTACGATATCGTGAGCACTCTACAGGCCCTCGGTATGATGAAGTACTGGAAGGGGAAGCACATCATTCTAAAGAAACAGGTAAGTCGTCCATTGTGATTCTAATTTTCCAGTAGGACGTAACGGAAAGGGGGATGATTCCTCCTCTCCCCTCGTGCGAGGGGATGGCGAGTCTCGCGTTTCCCCTTTCCCGTTTTCAACTGCTTCGTGTCATCGTGCCACGTGATTTATGGCGACCACCTCGAGAGAGAAGGATCGTTTACGAATATTTTGTAACGAAATCACGGGCGAGCTTCGCGTTCAAATTTATATATATATATATATATATTATACGGGCATAAATTACGTTGAACAGGGAATCCACGAAGGGAATCAAACAACCCCGCACAACTCGCTACGCAATGGGGAAACGCTATTGCGCATGATTATGAACGATCCTTCCCTTTTCCTCCTCCGTTCGATGTCTTTCGCCTTGGCGGAGGTAAAATGCTAATAGGGGTTGAAATGTATAATCGGGGTTGAAATGTCAATCGTCAAAGGATCAAAAGTGTAGGATACCGTTTCCCCGGTACGCGATTGTTGGAGAGGTGTTTCGGTAAAAACGAACGATTTCCACGAGAGGAAGTCGAGTCCCGGGACAAAGAAGGGGGGGAGAAAAAAAAAAGAAAGAAGCGAACCGGTGGAGAACCGTTGAAATAATTTCAGGACGTGATCGACGACTACAAGGAGAGGGTGAAGAGACGAGGACCCGTCTACAAAGAGATCGATCCGGAGTGTCTGAAATGGAACCCCTTCCAGCCTCCCAAGACGCCCTCCGCCTCGAACTAAGGCTTGCAGCAGGAGCCCGGAATGACGCCGACGCCGACGGCGACGGCCTCTCCCTCCCCCTCCCCTCTATTTCTCTCTCTTACACACTCGTTCACCGGTGTCGACCAAGGGCGGTGGTCGATCTCTTTCGGTTCCTTCTTCTTCTGATCATCTCTTCTGTCCCGTGCTCCTTTTTCTCCAAAGATGTTCCCATTCGCCGTTCGAAATTGCTCGCGCGATTTTCACGACGATACGTGATATAAAATGAGAATCCATCGAAAGATTCGGATTTTATGAAAACATTTACGAGAAATCAACCGAGAATGAATCCTACTTTTTCGAGAGACTTTTCGATTGGAAATCGGCAAGGATACGTTCGAAATCAAGTATCTCTCCTCGACCGATCATGTCCCATCCCGAATTACTTATTCCGTAACCATATAATGGGGATAAAAGAATCGCCACCCGCGGACCGAGATCGAGTTTCCTCGGTCGAGAAACGACGAGAACTTGCGGTTCGTTGTCAGCGTCGTTTCGTTCATCGATTTTTCGAATATAATCCGTGGCTGTTTTTAGAAATGATTTTTAACCAGATTACGTGTCGCGTCCTACGTACATGATATGTAACAGCGCCGGTCTGTCGCGCGAAGTCGATGCGATTTCAATGCGTTGCTCGGCAGGATAAATTTCTTTATTCGAAATCTATTTAGACCGTATTGCTTGTAGCTGGTCCAACCGAGACGCACGAACGAGAGATACGTTATTGATCGCGCTAGCGAACTGTACACGGTGAACTGCAAAACGGAGAGTTTCGAGCGTGATGAACACCGAAAGGCCCGACGTCCTCGGTCGAGCCCATTAAACAACGTGAAAATAACTTGAAAGCTATCGAGTCAAGGTTGAACAGGATCAATTTAAACGGCGCGTTCCTACAGTCGTCGATATGCCAGTGAGGTGACCGTCGTAAAACATTTTTTTTTAATGTTTTTAGATCTAGACAGAACGTTCTTAAGTTTTCAAATGATCGTAAATATATCATAACGATATGGTATTGTAAGGGAATACCATAAAAGGATAGGTAATTCGAATAAAATGGATGAATGTTATAAGCTTACACGCACACATACATACACACACACGCGCGCACGCGCGCACACATACACACACACATTCGCGTAAATACGATCAGTGAAATAAATTTCTCGTTTGTCTTCTTTAATTAAGTTTATTCGTTATTACTGATACAAGTATTCGAGTTGAGAGACACTGCGCGTTTATCATTTACAGCAGAAGAACGTTCGTGTCACATTTCAGTTTTTCTTGCAAATATTGTTGTAGATTTTTTTTTCAAGGTTTATTCGGCTAGCGATGGTTCCCTTCGTTGACCAAGAGTCAGCTATTAACAATCTGTAAATTAAACATTTTATGACCGTGTATGTTGTATAAGATGTACAATATTATTTATAAGAATACAATTTTTATCAACAACGATGTATACAATATATATTTATGTACCTCTCCCTATCTTTTTCCAACACAAAGATGAGATACGCTTGTGCAGAATTAACAAAAATATCGAATTTTACGCTTCGTTAATGCTAATGTTATTTCTACCATTAATCGAGTGTTTTTTCTTATGCAAAATTTTATTCGCAGTTTTGCATAAGGAATATACTTATATGTTATAAAAAAAATTGTAATTCTCTTTGACTTTAAAAATTTTATATTATTTTAAGAACGATAATGAATAGTTTTCCGCATATATAATGTATGATTATTAATAATAAAGTTTCGATATTTTGATAATTTAAGAAAATTTATTCGTAATCAACAAAATTTCTTTTTTGTTTTCAAAAACCAATTTATACGAAATAAATTAGATTCATCGATTCGCCAAAATTGTATTGTAATCACAAATATCGAGCGATTGAAAAGGAAAAAAGTACAAGATCGTTAAATTAAATATGGGGGACAGTTCATAATCTGTCTTTAATAAACCGGAAATACGATATAAAACTCTTTTATGGGTACGAATCTTTATATAACCTGTCGGTTTTTAAAGCTTATTGATACGGTTCTGCATCGTCTATTGACTCTTAATACCGCTTTAATTTATTTCATACGTGTAGACGTGTCTTTCACGGACATTAGTTATATTTACTGATCAAGTATTGTGCCGGATGACACAACATGATTCAATGCTTTATCTCTCCAACTGTTGTCAAGTTTTTAATTTTTTCGACGATAAAATTAAAAATTGGGTGTGTCTTGTATCAAATTGTAGATACATTATATATACTGTATTTTGTACGTTTGATTGTATTTTTTACGTATATTTGCATATTTATCTATTAGATATAATAGATAACTAAAGCATTGAAAAAAATTGACACGTTTACCATAATTTGTATATTGAACAAATTATACCATTCGCTAAAAATAAAATGTGATGATTTTTTGTAAATAGTACTTCTTTTGCAGAGCAACTTCATCAGATCTTTTAAGATTCATCTTTACTTTATACATGTTACCAATAGAAATTATAAATGACATATCTATAATTTGCTATAAAAAAAATCATTCAAGATACATTAAAATAACAAGCGATCGTAAGAATATCGAATTAAAAATAAACGCGAGAACTGCAACTGATCGAAGGTAAGTTTTCTCGGGCACGCATTGCAGATTTTGCGACTAGAAGTTTGGAAGTTTATTGACCGAAACAAAAAGAATGTAATTCGGTACAAATAGGCACTTTTCGACGCTCTGAAGCTTCTATTTGAACCGTGCAAATAGATGAATAATTGCGTTACTTCGGTTCCTTCTCTTCCCTCTTCCTCTCCCATTCTATCTTCTCTCTCGTTTCTTTCGCTCGGTGCGCTGCCACGCGACCCCACGTAACGTCATTATCCCATTAGTTCGCGACATTACGAGGCTACGGTTCCTCTCCTTTGCCCATCGAGAGAGAAACGATACTCTCGTCTAACAATGTTTCATCCACGTAACAACAGGGCGCCGGTTAATTTTATTTACCGATTAAACGAGGATCGCGCTCAAAATTAAATCGCACCCATTAACCGACACTGTATCGATAATAACGATCGCATTTTTCAACGGACGGTAATATCCAGGAAATAATTCGATCATTTAATCGCGTTCCTTATAATCATTGTGCGAATCTTAAATACGCAATCGATAAATTGTGTTCGGATAAATTTATATACATATCTTTCGTAAATTCGAAATTTGAACATTCGTATCGCAATAATTATCGTTCTCGTATTCTAACGATCAAAATTTCGTATCTAGCTCGTATTTTTCAAGTTTCATCCTCGTTTAAGATGATCGATTTTTTTTTGCAACGACGAAATAAGGTAGCAGGGCACAGTCATATGAATTGCGCTCCAACAGGTGCCGGGTATCGAGTTCACCAGAGCACCTGATGAAGTACAATTAACATGCAGCCTCCAGTTCTTCCCTCCTCTCTTTCAGATTGTTCGCATTTTTCTTCTTCCATTATTTTCTCTTCTCTTCTCTTCTCTTCTCTTCTCTTCTCTTCTTGTCTTGGTAGTAACTGAATTTGCAGCGAAAAAAGCGATGATCCAGTTTCGCCGCAGCGCGCGCTACTTCAGGTACCTGACTGATTCGAAATTGGCACAGCCTAAAGTACCCGAGTAACGCGCGTTGCGCACGACAAGTAACGTTTCCTCTGAACAATCCTGTCGGATAAATTACGCGACTGCAGCGCCACGTTACGACAGCGTGTCCTGCATTTTGAAATAAAGATTCGAGTACATGCATGAAACGTTAACGATAGTTCAATCGCGACGAAAAGAAATAAGCTGAGTGACAATAAGACGTACGATTTACGAGGTGGTCCGTTATTGTCCGTTTAACAAAACAGAAATATGTAAAGATTGAAATGATAATATTATGTTCGCAGCAAGTAGCAGTGAAAAATTCCTTTCTGTAGAAAAACCGACAATAAATTCTTTCCGCAAACGTTGATTCGCATTCATCGAAAACGACTAAGTACCGTAAAAGATTAACAATAAATCGAGACCTTCCAATAGAGGTTACTACAAACCAGTGTGCAGGATTTATCAAGAAAAGGAAACTTGACAGGCAGATGTTGTATTGTGGCAGGTAGCTGAAAAGTTTCTAAAAATCTCTAAAATTTTTTCTATGATCTAAACGATACCTCGAGATATCTCTTTTTAGCCTGAATAAATATGGAATTCACTTCTAAAATTTTGTTCAAATAAGATATTCGGAAAACGGACAGAAAAATTTTAAACGAATACGCGATTCTTAGAAATATTTTCTTTTGTAAATGATAATTATAAAACGTCATGATTAAAATTATATCTTTTAATGCTATAAAGTAAAATTTATATTACATAAAAAATAATTGATAGATTTACAATGAACTTAATTTATATTAATCCACGTATAAGCGTATTGGCGTCCCAATAAGAATTGTGCATGACATTGTTCGTTACTCATCGTTATTCGACACGTCAGAGAAACACATATCGACACATACTTGTTACATTATGATATTCCAGTTAATTCGTTGCATAAATAAACCGATTGATGACAGGAGTTGTTGTAAATGTCTCGAAGGAACGTCATCGAAAGAAAAACGTTTAATAAACACGTATAAAGAAACGATCAAAGTCTCTAATATTCGATGCTTAGTTACTTAGATTTCTCTTCTCGCAATCGTTACACAACATTATACACTTTCGTATAATTCGATCATAAATCCACGTTGCATTTTGGATCTCTAACAAATTATACGCTCAATTTTCACAACGATAATTGCTAATCTAAACTTGTCACATAAAATATCACTGCTTAGTAATATAAACTTTTCACACAAATATTAACGTATAATATCGATGATTAAACTCATATCATCTGTTACAGAAATTTCTTGATAATTGGAAGATAGTTGAGAAATTCACAAAAGTCAATAAAAGATAAGATTCGAGTTGATAATTTCGCACAATTTTCCCACCTTTAAATCAAATTGTTAACGCGCAACACGTTTCAATCGTTTCCGACAATAAAGTAGAACTGTCCGAACACTAAATTGAAGAGGACTATTTTTATCGTCCGATTTCTTCGTACGTGAAAGAAAGGAAATGAAAGAAAGAAATTCAAACGAAATGAAAGACGCGAAGGAATGTATAAGCCAATTAACAACGAGGCGACGCGAAACGTGCACGGAGATTACACGAATCTGATGAATGGTAATATTCCTGGAGCGGTAGTTCCTTCGCAGTGGCCGACGCATCGTGACATTGAAACTCCTACACTCGTTGGTGGAGGTAAAGGAAAGTCTCCCCTCTTGCTTCCCGTCGCGTTCCCTCTTTCCCGTTCTTCGTCGACGAGTGACGATAATAGGCCGGGAAACGTCGACGATTGCGGGGTAAGAGGCGAGGGGCGAGGACTTCGATGAATCAAAGCGAAGGAGCCAGACAGAGGGTGGGAGGGAAGAAAGAAGAGAACCGCGACAGCGTTGGATCGAGATAAGGGGAAAGGATCGAATGGATTGCAGGGTGTATGGAGGGGATGAAAGTCAGGGGGGAGGGATGGAAGAGGGCAAGGTTGCAGACGCCGGCAACCAAGAAGGCAACCACCACGTTTACACCACTACGTACAATACGACGTGTGTAACTGTTCGTCTTTTTCGTTGGAAATTCTCTTCCAACTACTCTTCTTCCTCTCTCTATTTATCGTACCACTAACATACAATCATAGCACGATAAATAGTATCACAATTACAAGTATGGTGATACGATCGTCATCACGCTTTACTTTAATCAGAGATGCAAAAACGCTCGAGTAATTGGAATTTTTAAATATTTTGCGTTTACACACTAATAAATACAATTGTATTGATAATAAGAGATTTTCTCTAGAAAGTTTTCCACATTTTATTTTCATACATTTTACCAATTGCACGCACAAGTTTTTCAAAAATTTCCCTTCCGATCGACTTAAGATCATTTAAAATGTAGATACGTATTTGATTTTTGTCTTACCGAAACATTTCCATGAAAAGCCACGATATGTTTAATCGATAAACTCCCGGTCTAATCTAAACTTTACCTAAGCGGCGATTTTAAATAATAACGTTGTCGTGATGTTTCCGATAAGTATACGTAACATAAAAAATCGTACTTCAAGCACTTCGATATTAAACCGCAGTATTATTCCTCACGATAGGTTATTTGAAAGATAGTCATCGGACCTTTGATCACCGATACAGTCACGAACGTTATGCGGATAATTAGAATATTGCACCACCGGCATATTTTAGACACGCAAATTTTTCTAGCCAATTTTTTAAGCGAACAAATTTTATCGAAACGAAAAGACAAGCCATGATCCGTCGTATCAACTACGCGAAAATACCACTAGTTGTCGTTTGAATGCCTCGTTATTCGATAGAGAATGCATCGATCCATTGTTAGCCGACTGAATGGCATTTCTGCGATCCCCGATTCGTGTTTCGGCTTCATCGACGCCAATAACGCCGCCGCCACTCCTTCCGACATTGTTACCATCTAACATACTATACGCCATCGATAATCTCGATTGCTTGAATGCTGTCTGAATCTCTATACCAAGTGAATTCGTACTTCGTGTCTGCAATTATTTCTCGTCGACCAAAGTACAAAACCGGTTGTAGCCTGTCCGCGATAACTAGCACGGTGGTCTCCTTACGATATCTAATATCGGTATCGATCCAATATCGAACCTTTACCAATAAATGAAACTTTTTCCTCATCAACTGAGCCTCTGCTGGAATTTAAAGCGTGCAGTGCGTAAAATCAGAGTCCGATAGTACGATGTAAAATCGATCGCGTACACACGTTCGATGATCCCACTTAACGGGTAAAACAGACCTTTCGACTTCGACATAATCTTTACCGGAAGTCTGACGTCGAGACCATGTACTTATATATCTCCTGTGCAGAATGAACCTATGTCACGACCGTTAAGAAACTTCCGCTGTAAGTCCGGTGGATGAGTCAAGATTCCGTAGAAGAGACCAACCAACTCGCGCGGTTATACACATCCGTGAAAGTCGATGCATTCGTTGAACAGAGGCGTTTGTCGAGAATTGTGACTCATCTAACGGCAATGCGACTGTTTTCGCGAATCGTACATTCTTTTGCGTCTCGTTTGGCCGGTACACGTTTACCAATCGATTCTTATTTGAAAAGAACGCTGCGTAGTTCTTCGAGTAGGCAGCTCGATTTTGGACAATATTTGCTGATGTAACTCGACACTGGAACAATGGAAAATTCCATTATCCGACGTTTGTTTTCTGTCAACTTCCGTTGACATAATGACGGGAAAAAGTCGATCATATTGATTTCGAAGCCATGGTTGTGAGATTTTTATGTTTTTGAATTTTGAAGTTATGATAGATAATCTTGATGGTGTTATTGAGAAAATATTAAACGGAAATGAAATAATATTCTATTAAGTCTTGCATTATGGATGATAAATACCGTTAACGTGTTTAACATCAATTAAATGTAAAATCGATTTATCGCATATGATATCAATTTCAACTGAATGCGAAATTCTCGTAAATGATAAAATTAGTAAGAAATTAGACATATCTAAGTTTCTTGCATGTAGATAATCATAGTGTGAATTTGCGAAAAGTAATTTACGCGAGAAATAAATAGAACTTTACCATTGAATTCTTATTTTTCTTATATGAAATCGATAACGATATATCTGTTCTATTTACATTTCAAGGACAAAGAAAGATCCAATAAATTGAAGAAGAAGAAGAATAAGATTTTAATAAGGTATTGACACGTTCAAATCTATTTGAGATTTGATCGAAGATTATCAATGACGACAAAATAACATTGATGAAGAGAATTTACTATCATCTTGCTCACGAATTCCATTTAAAATATGTGAAATATCATGTGATAAAATCATTTGAGAAAGACTTACGTATTTCAATATGATTTCTGATTCGCAATATTTTCAATAGTTCAAACAGGAGTTTCAAGAACTCGAACTAGTCGATACATCACTGCTATTTGAACGAGAGGAACGCAGAGTGTTCCAAAACGTGCAGAAAGAGAGAGAAAAAGACTGGCAGAAAGTTAAAAATAGCCGTTCTCTCTTCTCTCGATGCTTCTTTCCGCGCACATATCGTCTATCATTTCACTTGGGCTTCTTTCAGCCTATCCTCCTCCCTCAAATATGGAAGAGTGATCGGTTACTACTCGAAAATCGCACAAGCGAAATTCATATGAATCAACGATTATTATTTGTTTTAAAATATTGGAAAATATTCAATCAAATATTCAATCAAATAAAATAAGTGAGTAGTCTTGAGTAATTCATCGAGCTTCTTTCTCTCCTTATTTCCACAAAAAGTTCGCAAGTCAGACAAAATATTTTAATATTTTATTTGATATACAATTAGATTATATACAAATTAGAAACAGCAAGAAGTTTTCACTTATTTCTCATTTTAATTTACATATGTCAAAAATGAGTGATACGATGAACGTCCATATTTATATAAAAAAGAAAAAAACTAAAACCGACGATTGTGCACAAGACAAAGAATAATTCTTTCATTGTAAACGCTATAGCATTGCAAATGATTGCACAGTAGGAAGGCGAACAAAGTATTTATCAAGAAATCGTATCTTTAATTATATCCGAACCAGTACAAAATCGGTTAATTTCAAGACGATGAGTCAGTGGATATGAAGAAGAAGAAAAAGAAGAAGAAAAGAAAGAAATTCCTGCCAAGTGAGAATCCACTGTGCAATGGTTCCGAATCAAGACTTACTGAAGATGAAGAGAAGAGACACATATACGAACACATACACATATACGACAAACGATCCAACAGCACAGGCGGAGAATTTACGCGACAGCGAGAATCGAGGGGTCTCGTCTGCCCTTGAAAGTTTTCGTCTACGTGCCTGACCCTCTTTACCCGACACTGAACTGAACTGTCCTTGACGGTCGGAATGGTTCACGATAGCCAGCAGGAGCAGAGAGCAAACGACAGAGAAGACCTTAAACTAAACCTGCCTCCCCGAATGGAGGGGTCCTTAACGAAGTACGAGATGGATATGGAGGGGCGCAATCGAGACTAGTCGGCGCCACTGGACCATCCTGCACGGATGAACGCCTATAGTCGATTGTTCTCCGATCTCACGAATTTCAAGGACGTCTATGCGAAACCGGCTGCAAGAAGAAAGAGATCTAGGAATTTTCTTTTTCTTCTTTTTCTCTTTCTTTCTTTAGCCAAGCTATTTCGCCATTTTCTCTTTTTCTTTCTCCCTTTCTTCTTCACTATTCCCCTCCCTAACGCAATCCTCTCTCTTTCCACTTAAATATACACTCTCCTTTCTTTCTCATAACGCGATGGTTGACGTCATCCAGATTCACATACCATTTCCGTTCGTTTTGTCCAGATGGAGTCTACGCGTGTATCGAGACTATAGAAAAATATTCGAGAAGAAACCAACGAAAAATTTATCTTGTTCAAAGATTTTCATTTAATTCATTAGATATTTTCAAAATTCTTTCATGTATTATGTATGAAAATATTATATTTATTATTTGAAATTTTTAAATTTTATCCATCTTTCTTTTTCATTTAAAAGATTAATAAATAACATCGATCTAAGTGCTTCATTGCAAAAACATTCCAATTAAATGCTCACTGAAAACTTGTTTCATCTATGTGCATCCTGATCGCGTTGGTTACAGTCAGCTTCTTTGTCAGAAAGGGGGAGGTGTTCCAAGTATATACACGACACGCATGTAAAAGAGAGAATGTAATCCGAACAAAGAAATGCGTTTTATTCTGGTCGTGCTGTATATCGTTGTCCTGCATTCTTAGGAAAGTTACGCATCTGGACGAGCTCGATAATAATATTCCGTTGATGTGATAGATACAGAGGAAAACATAACTTACATAAACGCGTAACCACATAAATATCAAAATGTACGATCACCAAAAAGAGTGCAAAAAGAATGAAATCTTTAATGTATAAAATTATACGATTCCAAAGTTTCTGAACTTTCAACAAAACAATGAATAGAAATAGAATTCTAGAAAGAAACATGCTTTTGTTCTGATTAAATACTCCCGATAATGAGAACTCGCGACAGTGCGGTATGAGGGCAATTGGAAAATCCTAGGATCAGCAATCTCCGTAAAACCACGAATTGGCAGACCGCGACGTCGAAAGCAGCTACATACTAGCCAGAAGAGACTACACACGTACACAAAGCACATACGTGTACACACAAGCTTGAGAGAAAAAGAAAGATAAACGAACAGATAGAGAGATTCACCATGAAATAGAAGATTTTCCAATGACCATGCTCTAGTGTCCAATAATGTACGAAATGGAAGAGAGACGTAGCGAGGAACGATTTACACATCGTTACAAAAAGAAAACGTGTATATGGATATACACAGCAGACAGACAGACAGACAGAGATGGCAATGTTCGGGAAACGAGCGAGTGGAGGGGGTGCAGACAGGGGCGGGGCATGTCGCGGAGGGCCCCGCGCTCGAGGGAAGGAGGTAGGAGGTAGGACGGAGAAGGGTGCCTAGCAACAGGCCTGCCGGCAGCCGGGCAGAGCAGCGTGATTAAATAAAACCAGCGTCGGGCACGGCGACCCACCAGGCGTTGACATCAGCGCGCACATGTATAAGAGGCCTTTTCGAGTACTCATAAAAGATAGAGAGAGAAAGAGATGGATACGAGTCTCTCTACGCACCGATACATCGAATAGAAGCATCGTTGGTGTATGCGTACCACGAGGCCGTCCCGGTACCGAACGCACGCCTTCGAACCGGCGAATTCTCTCGGCCCACATGACTGACTCGCCGGCTGTCGGCTGGCCGCTGCCTACCCGTTTCCCTGCCTTTTCTGCCTTCCTTCACCGAGACCACTCTAGCCTTCGATTCGAGAAAGTATTTCTTTTGTTTTTTCTTCGTGATTCGAAATTCAACCGGTCTTTTATTCAAAAAAAAAAAAAAAAAAAGAAATGGCGAATATTTATATATAAAAAGTTTTTTATAGGAAATAAAGATGTGAAATACGAAGTATCAATTTTATGATAGTAAGAGAATTTGAAATAATTGAACATAAAAGAGATAAATGAGAAGATGTGAAAAGTTACTTAAAGTTTGACTTTGATAATGACGCAAGTGAGTCGTACGATTAGTAGGAATGTTAAATCAAATCATGTTCCTTATATGGAAATCGTCGAATCGTGTAATCTATAAATATCGCCAAAATATTGACTTTTCGATAGTATTTAATTTAAACAGATACGAAAAATGTTTCAATTACGAAAAATATGTCTAAATAAAAACTTACTTTTAACAAAATGCCTACAACTGCTTAATCTTATAAAATATATTTTCTCTTAATTCTTCAAATTTTCTATGTAAGATTTTAATATAGTAAATATAGTAAATATACAAAAATTAATTTAAACATAAAAACAATTTATCAAAAAATTATATGGTATATAATATAATAAATATAAATTCGACATTGCAAATTATAAAAAATAGCTTTGTTATATGTAAAATGACGAAATATATCAAATTTTATTTTTATTTTTAAGATTTATTTTTATTTGAAAACTAATAATAAAAAATATTGTGAAAAAAACAATTAGAAATAAACATTAACAAATTTTTTATAAACATATGAATATACGCAGTTACATGTTTTGTAAAAGGTGTTCGCGAAATGTGTCAACATGTTAACGAATGTATTGACACCTGCAATAACAAATTTATATTACTGACTATCATTATTTCTGATAACTCAAAAATCAAAATTCTTAATAAGAAAAATTAAAAATATGATAATAATGATTTAAAAAATTAAATAAATAATATGATTTAGAAAAAAAATAATAATAATAAAATGAGCAAAAAGATAGCATGATATAAGACTTGTTAATATATAATGATTACTTATCAGCATTATTTGAAAAATCTTTAATAAAAAGAAGAATCAAAAAGCGCATGCGCTTTTATGTTATTAAAAAAAATTAAAAATTTTTGGATAAGCAATTAATAACGTTCGGGACGAACAAATATTTTCCCGTCACATATAAATTTTAATATATTATATTTTTGAAATTCTCAGAAATTGATAATTGATAATAAACTACATTTAGCAAATTACTTTACCGAGAATTTGAACCTACGATTAAGCTTTTAACGGTTAACATTTTAGATCCACATGCACAGAAAAATATATTACTATATAGCCAGAAAAATGAAGCATGAAGTTCAAGAAGAAAAGAAAATTGAAATAGTACAAACTAAATTCTGATCTATGTTATACATTTTTATCTTGAATAATTTAAATTTTTGCTAAATTTAAAATTGTTACGTAAAATCAATATAATACTCATGTTAGAACGAAGAATATGGTTGGTTCAAGTTTTCAACGAATAGCAAAGGGGAGTAGTGTTAAGAGGAAACGACCGTTAAGTGGTATAGCGAATAATCGTGCAGCAGAATAGTCTTTTGTACTTTACTATCGAACAGTCTTCTTTTTATATTTTACTTTTTTTCATAACATCGCATTGAAAACCGCACATTTTTACTTTTATTAGAAAATTATTAAAAATAATTTCATAATTCTTTCTTTATCGATCGTATTTCAAATCTTATCATTTTTATATAAAATTAAGAAAATAAAAACAATTGAAAAAATTATAATCTTATAAATGTATGAATAAACCAATGTAACTTTAAAAATAAAAGATAATTTACAATATAAAAAATAAAGAAAATTAGAAAAATAATTAATTTCAAAATAAGAAATAATTTCAAAATTTTTATGAAAAATAGGTGCTTTCATTTGATCGTTAAAGTTGGTTTCTTAAATAACCATCCATTCGTGATTGACGATTTTTGTAATGTTTCAACAATATAATATCAAAAGAATCGATATCGAAAACCCATGAAAATTACAAGCTTGTATCAATAAAATGATAAAGCAAAAACAAGCGAATAATTTACCTGACTGAAGTGCACGTGTTCGTCTCTTCCGGTGAGCAGCGAGAAAGAGGTTAACCGACAGGTTAGCCGGCAGCGCACCACTGTTACGTGACGTTTCCTCATTTCTTTTCGCCATATCAATCGCCATTTCTTCTATCGAATTTCGGTCGACATCACCAAAAAAACTGTTGAATCACTATTCTTCTTGAAGAATTGAAATCAAAAGACTGCAAAATTAACTGATATGCGGGCCTGAACCAGCAATAGCCGGCACGCGTGACAGTCGCAACTCCAAATTTTTTCTCGACGTGATTTGTACCCCGGATACTAAGAAATCTGATTTTTGTTATTTTTTTCTTTTTATCGTTTTTTAATTTATTTTTCCTTTAATTACGCGTTTCACTATTTCCAAAAATATGTAGCGAAAAACTTTCCACAAAAATCCCAATCGAATTAACCCTCCAGCACCTGAACGTATGACAATTGGCAATCGTTCTTTCTTTCAATCTCTGAATTCATGCTGCTTCAACTAGGATAAAAGAAGCAGAAGAAGAAGAAAAAAGATGATGATGAAGAAGAAGAAGAAGAAGAAGAAAAAGAAGTGAATTGAAAGAAAGCAGATTTTGATAACAGAACGAAAAGTATCGGAAAATCCGTCTTTTTTGCAAACATGCTATGTTTGATGAACTTGCGAAATTTAGAGTTATAAACTTATTCAAAATACTGATGTCTTTTAAGCTCTTTCTTTGTTTCTCTCACACGCATATGCTCCCTTTTTCTCTCTCACTCTCTATCTCACGCAGCACGCTCTCTATCTCGTTCATGGCCGGTGGAAATGGCCGCATTTTAACACGTCACCAAACACTCGACAATTCGCTCGCATACCAATATACGTGGCAACGAATAATACACACTTACGAATTCATGATAGAGCGGATAGACTTTTAAAAAGATATTCGTCATTTATATAAAGCACATTATTACAAAAAACTTAGATTCCATTATTCGCAGAACCAATAAGAAAAAAGAAAAAAGAATTGTACGTGCAAAAAGGAGCATAGAAATTAGGAAACTATGCAAAATAGATGGGTGACAAGTAGGAAAAAACTAGCGAAGACAAAATCGGTGGACGATGGACGATGATGCAAAAGATCTCCGATTGGAGAGCAAACGCAGAACGATGTGCGAAAATACCTCTTTCACGAACAGCCGGCGACGAACTGGCCGATTGGCCGTTGCACGGGGCGCAAAACTGCCGGTCTCGCGGCGCGCCGCTACTACCCGTTCTGACGATGTAGATCCCACTGGGCGGCCCGATCCTAGACGAGTGCGCACGAGGCCGATCGGAGCTAGCCGAATTCGACCGGAAGCCCACCGTACCGAGAACCGCCGAAGCGCGTCGAACCTTTGTACTTTCCGCCCATCTCATCGGGAATTCCTGTCGGAATCGCCACGGTCGCGCCTTTATCCGTGCGTGCAATTCACGGTCCTGCCTTTGCGAATGTTTAAGTGTCGCGGGACCATCGACTACGGAATACACCAAAATTTAGCTCGTTCTCAGAAATCATGAAACATCTCCTCGCGTAGTGAAATTATGTATATACTAATTGCCATCTTTTTAAGACGTAAATGTTAACGACGTTTAAAGTAATTTTAGACTAATTTAGACTGCGACAATTTTTTTAGTAAATTTTTTATTAAATTTTATTAAATTTGTACAAGATTAAATAGTAATCGAATTAAATAATAATAAAGATTTATAATAATCGATTCGATTGCTCGAATTTTATTTTTATGCGAATAGAAAGATATAGAGAACGTTTCTATTTGTTGGCAAAACTATCGATCAAGGAAATTGTTGCAGCGAAACGCGCATACTCGAGGGCTTCGTTTCGTCGTGGTATTAATGCTTCGATATTCTGAAGACTTTGCGGTATACATGTACGGATATATGCACGTAGTCCTTAGTCGTGTTATTACGCGATCTGGTGCAATTGGAAGCGCCCGGCGCCAATCTCTTTCTTGCCTCATAGAAATTGCAACGCGCGCAAAAGTAATATTATCGTATTATGGTTTTGATATTACTTTACTCTTTCTATATCTTCAGGAATATTGTGCGTCCAATTATCGAAGAACTTTTAAAGTGTTCTGAAATCGAAGCTAAATGGAAATGTAAGCTATGAGCGTAATATAAAACTTCTTTTGACGCAAAGAGGAGAGGGGGTTCTTTAAAGAGTCACGGGGAATCAAAACGTTTTCATTGAATATCAATTAATAAATCAGCCAATCGAATTGACGAGATTTTTAGTTTACAAATCGGTTTCATACAAAGGAACTCTTTTGTCTCGTTATGCAGCACGCGACTTGAAGTCATATTTATTCGTGCAACTGAATTCATTTAGCAATATAATTTTACGACCACGAATTTACAGCATTCTACCCATAGATGTCGAGTGATTACAAAAGTATAATAGCCGATTCACTTTGAGAGAATGTAAAAGGAAACATTGGATGCATTGTAAAAAGAGAAAGACCGCATATATCAATATAATAAAGATGGATAGAAGCTTTTCTTCGCATTGACTTTAAAATGATGAAGATAAAAATTGCACCTTATTTTTGCGACAATAATCAGATAGTATATTGCGAAGATTATCGACGAAAAGTACGACAAATTTTAATGACTTCTTCGAAAAAGATATAAAAGGTAATAGCAGCTCGAATCGTGAAAACCGTGAAAAATCTTCATTGCCAGTTCAAACGTGTCTAAATTCCGCGAGAGCAAGAAGAAAATGAAAAAGCTAGTGGGAGCTGGTAGGATTGTGTGTAATTTCATTTGGATCCAGTGGACGTCGCAATTTGAGAAACCAGGTGGTATCGTTTGATGTGTATGGACTGCGGCAGTAGAATTGCAGAGATGGCTGGTGATGGAGGACGGACCAGTGGGGTGCCAAGGGGAGGGGGAGAGGATGACTGGAGGCAGATAGGTGACAAGGGGATGGGTCTGCAGTGGGGACAGACAGAGAGAGAAGCATCAAGAGAAAGCAAGAAAGGACGAATGGATAACGAAGAGGAAGAAAGAAAGAGATCGAGAGAAATACATGCAAGCTAGATAGAGAACGATCATTTCCCGTGGAAGGGGAATGTGGGAGAGAAGTGGAGGGAGGGAGAAGGAAGAGGGAGAGACTGGGTCCTTCACCCGACGAACGAACTGAACGAATAGCTCGTAGCCGGCGCTGCTACTTGCGTTTTGCTTACCGCTGGACTGCTTGGCTGCCAGTCTAGTTCGAACGATTATTATCGTACTGATCTGGCACAATGCACGAAACATTACATACAACGTTCGTACTACCGTTATCCAGTTTTTGACACCGTGCATACACTATCGCCATTATGAATCAACCACTACATTCTCGTATAAAACTTTCAAGCTTGACTTCTCTTTAACACCTGTACCGTCTTTCGGAGAAGCTTATCCCTTGAACGAGATCTCATTTAGTAATTACTCCACGGTCCGCTATGCTATACTGACGAATGTATCGTGTGAATACTCTGCAGAAGTCAGATATTCATACGACTCCTCTCAAGCTTGATAACATTCTACATTCGTTACGTGTCCAGACATCCAGATAGAAATACGAATAGTTATTGTCGCGAAATAAAAGTTGCAACGTGAGCAAGAAGCAAGTTCTCTATTCTGAGAAATGATTGGACTTCTTAAAGGAAGATTAAGATTTATGCAAATGCGTTGATATATGCATTCGTTTCTGAAAAATATTACATGCTTATAGAATCTGATCAGAATAAAGCTGTCGTGAAAGAGATATCGAATGTCCTCTATAGATAATTTTCGAGCAAGCAATGTCGTCGTTAAGTTCAGCACTACGTGTACTATCATGGTCTTCTTTTCTTGAGAAAAATATTCGTTAAACAACAAGAATGTATCTCATTCTAGAATAATCTATGCACACAATTTTTACAATGACAATGAATGCAACTTTTTAAAATCTTAAAATGATGAAATTATTATACAAGAGCATCTAAATTAATTCTACATCTTAACGTTTTAGAATAATATCGTGATATCTTGCAAACGCTTTCGTTATTATACCATCTCGATTTAATGTTTTATTCGCCGATGATTCATGTATCCATTGCGCCAATGAAATCAACTATCTCGAACACAGACGAAGACATTTGGATATGGTCCACTTGAAATAATAAAATTGAATTGTCTTTTTTTCTCGATGGTCATTACCCTATAGATAGCCAAAACAATGACAAATCGAATAGAAATTGTATATCGATGGCTGATCAAACATAGGTCACATCTACTTCTTCGTACGGAATATAAACGCAGACGAAACCATGCTCTTTGATCGCGCTTCTAGGTCGATTTTCCAGTAAATAGGTTCAAAAGGAACTTGGTCCAATCTCGTTGATTAGTTAATGGCAATCAAAGCTGAAATTTGTACATTAGGCAATTATTTGCCCTGGAAACTAGCTATTACTAGATGGAATAGATTGCGGCAGCGTAATATGAAAAGCAATCATATAATATATATATATAGTTATTATTTATATTTATTATTCATTTATTATTCATTTCATTTATCTTGCTCCTATATTTTTTCGAAATATTTTTCTGCCATTTTCTATTATAATAAGTGTCTTTATCATTAGAAATATAAAAAAAAAATTAAAAAAACGAATTTTTACTTAAATCTATCATACGTGTCATTTCAAAAGGTTTAGATTAACAATAGAATTATGTTTAAATATTTATAATTTTTATTAATGTATTTATATATTATACGTTAGGAATAATAACGTATTTATGTTATGTGTTAGGAAATACATTGTATTTCTTACATTGTATTTTCTAACATTAAAACTTATATTTTTAGATTTTACTTGTTAAATATTATAAAAAAACATAAAAATAAATTAAAAATTTTGTATCCTCAAAACGAAGTTTAAGTTAAGTTAATTACATTTTTTTTTATTCGTAATTATTTTTTCTACATCTTTTGTTCTATTTCGAAACAATGTGCAACGAAGATACAAAATACTCCTCTACTCTTTCCTGTTTTTCCTTCTTCGTATTCTTTATTCTACATGCTTTATCGTGATTCCTGCTAGTGTCTCTCTCTGTCGAACCACGGCAAATTCGCATCAGCCATTAGCCAGTGCCAATAACGTACCAAGGCAGATGGGAGATGTGGTGAAGGTTTGGTGGTTAGTCCGACGTTGGTAGGGGAAAGGGATACGTACTGTCTGCAGGGCCGTGTTCATCGATCAACGCACCCTACTCCTACAAAATTCTACATTATTGAATAACGCACTCTCATCTTTATATTTATATCCATATATAAATAAGATTTCATATATTATTTTTATAATGAAACCCATAATTCGACTTATGGCATTAAATAAAATAACATGACAATGATACAGTGATAAATTACTCGCATAATTAAAAAGTAATTAGTCATTTCATAGGATGAACCAAAAGAAATTCAAAGATATAGAATCATAATGCAAATATAATACAAATTTTCAAATAAAATAAATTTTGGAAACAGATATTGATATATATTTGTTAAACAGATATTCAAAAAAATACTTGCATTCATCTATTCTATTCGATTAATTAGTATATTTAAACATGATCATTATTTCATTTTGTTTTTCAACTACTCTTCTCTGTTACAATGAAACATCATTTGTATATTCTATTTTTTTCTCCTTTTTTCTCTATGTATATGCAACTTCATTTCTATGCATATTTCTATGCAATTCATGTACATCTCATAAACATAGTGTTAAATGAAATTAATTGATAAAATTTCTTACCTTTGTATTTTTACTATAACATTTTAATTTATATTTTTATAGAAAAAAATTAATAAAATAATGAAGCTTTTTAATAAAAAATAAAAATTTGAAAAAATTGATGTTGAAAAAATGGAAATCAGATCGAGAAAGTATGTTAATTATTCTCTAAAAATCTTGCATGTCTATATTCTATGAAAATGAGAAAAATATGTTGAATAAATCTATCATTTTTTTTATGAAAAATATTAAAAAATTAATTTCAAATAAATGAAAAAAAGAAAAAATATAAAAGCATTAAATTCTGAGAATATATTTCCGTTGTAATGTTTAATTCGATATTTTTTATTATTTTTTGCTTAAGGACATAATTCTCATGCATAACTTTTTTACGAATTATCTGTTCACATTTTCAACATTAATGTTTTTTAATTATGAGAAAATATAAATCTTTTTCATAATCTTTCCAAAATTTATTAATGTGACAATGATTATAAAAAAACAAAAAAAATATATAATTAATTTTTTTTAATTGTAATTCTTTTTTTATGTATATCCGGAAAGATAAATTAATGACTTTCATTTTTTTTTTTGCTCAAAAGAAATATTGGGACGTATCATTTCTGATATATCTATCTAAGACGATAGAAAGGGATGTTCTTCCTATTAACACTTCTTTCAAACTTAGTGAAAGAACAAATATGAAATAATCATCACGATACTCATTCTTTGGAACGACCCTGACAAAGTCGGACTAGACGGCCAGACAACTGCGAGACAGCTTAACCGTTTCACAAATACTCTAACAATTTTATATATTATTTATTGCGACATCGTATTTGATATTAGCGAATTAAAAAGTTGTACATGCTTTTAAATTATATTTCACATGCATAAAAAGCTTAATCATTTTATACGAAGAATAAAAATCTGTAATCATTTAATGTGATATTTCTGAAAAATAATCGCATGCGCGCGAATAATGTAAAATGGCTGCCTTGATATTCATTCTTCTCTTGTTGTTTATCATAATTTATAATATTCATAGTTTAAAGATATTATGACATATGATTTGAATGATAAAATTTTATAGAATGAATTTCTATTCCAAAAATTCACAAATTTGATTCGGTTAATGTTATTTCAAAATGATTATTGAATTGTGCAACGATGTACGTAGTTTCAATATCAACAATGGATAAGTAGGCAAAACCTACTATATTATAGCAAAAATACTGCAAAGAAAGTAAGAAAATAAAAAGAGTTCTCGCAATAGCAAGCATTCTTAAAACAAAGAAAGAAAAATAGAGAAAGAAAGATAATAGACAAAAGATAAAAAGTTAAAGTAAGAAGAAAGATAAAGAGAGAAGAGCAAGAGTAAGGAAGAAAGCAAGAAAGAAAGAAAAAAGAGACCATTGGCAATGCAGTGATACGCAGCGGCAGCAGTGGCGCCGAAAATGCAATGCGGTGTGCCGGAACGACGGCGTCGGCGTCGGGCGTGGCGGATAACTGACCTCGACTCGTCTAGCCCAGTCGCCCCTGACGCCGCACTGTTTCCCACCAGCTTTACCCCGATCCTTCTGATGCACCTTCATACCACTGATCCCCCACTATCGCGACATCGAATACCACCACTACATAGAAGACCACCATTCGTACAAACACAAACACAACTTCTCTCTCTGTATACACATTTACCCTTTTCTCTTTTCATCCCCTTTTCTCCTTTTTTTTTCTGTGGTAGAGCTTTCGTTCTTCTCGTCCTACGGTCAAATGGTCGCGTTACCCCTCCAGCAACGACCTTACTCCCTCTACACCTGTTTTACACCCGTTGTCCCCCACCCTTTCATTTCTATCGTACTATCTCTGTTCGATTTTCCTCTACTGTGTGTGCTTGTGTCTACTCTTCTCGTCTCGTCGTGGCCTTCCGCGCCCCTGGCAGATCGGCAGACAGCAGTCTGACTGTCTGGTTGCCCAGCAACGCGCCGCTGCCCGTTGCCGTCGATGAGAGAGGGTGGATTCAGCGATAGTTACGTGCTGCATCCTATACGAGCAAATGTTAGCACTATAGGCTAGTAAGAGACATTGGTTAACATCATCTTTTGGTATTATGGATAAAATAGATCATTTGTAATATTATGCAATATAATTCAAATAATTATTATGCGATTTTATTATTAAATAACTTAATAGACATTGAAATGAAATATAAATTAGTTTTTTCATCTATGTATCTAATTTTTTTTTAAATTGACGATTTATATATGTTATACAATTAAAAATATAGATATATTATAAATGAGTTGTTTGAATTCTTACTTTCAAAGTAATTTAATTGTAGTTTTATTATTATTATTTAACAACTAAAGGAATTTGAAAGAATAATTAAGTAGCACACAGAAATTTTAATATAAGATTTATTGCAGTTAATACAAAAGAGATAAAATATTTTAACAAGCAAACTGGAAAGATGAATCGATAAAATGAAGTTTGTATTAATATTCAAACTTTAAAAAAAATTAGAATTTTCACGAATCTATTCTACAGATAAAAAGAAAATGGAAAAACAATATACAGAAAAATATATATATATATTGAAATATATATGCAGTTAATAAGTGTTAGATTAATTTATTGGATTAATTAATTGGATTATAATGATTTATATTTATAGACTTTTTCTTTTTTTCTTCTAGTTGATGAGAAAAATTGTTTTGCCAAATTCAAATCAACATTGGATAAAATCACAATATATACATATTGCAGAAAGTAGTGAATGATACGCGATAATATGAAATACGATATTGATTAACAATGCGTTTCAATATGCATATAGAGATATTTATTAGTCAATAGTTAGGCAAGTTAAAGCCCTTCTATTGATAGATGATACATATGGATGCTGATATTTGTTGTTCATCATAATTTATAATGAAATACGGTGTAAATTTCTGTACTGTAATAAACCTAAGAACGTAATAATCATTGAATATTTGATATGTATAATAATATCAATTTATTGAAAGACAGTTTATGGAAAGAAATATCTTATTAAAAACTATTTTTCTAAATTTATGAAATGTACGCGATATGATCATTATTATATGCACTTTCTAATCATTTTTAAAATTATTTCTGATTTTAAAAATTAAAATTAATTGGAAATGAAAATTAAAATTTTAATACAAATGAAAAAAATTTATCAGCTAGCTGACTTATTCGGGTATATTGCAACAGCATTCCTTTAGTCTTTAATAAGGTTCGACTGTTGTGACTCATAACACAACTGCTTAGTGACTCAGATCCTGAGATTGCTAGCAATGCTTTCAGAAGACGTGGCATCCGAATCTGAATCATAAGTATCGTTAGAATTATCGAATTCCTGTTTCTTATATAAGATATGCATTCAAATAAGTTCCTAATAGCATGAACATTAATAAATAATTTATCAACTAAGCAAAATATTAAAAAAATCAAATTTCTTAATTCTTTAATATTAATTGATTATTATAACATTTTTTCAATTATTTGAATAATATATATATATAATACTGCCACATTATTTATATAAAAGTTATAACAATCATTTAAATAATATTAATAACTTTGTTAACCCAAAATGCTATTATATCCTTCAATAAATTTTATTTGATATTAAAAAGATTAATTAAAAAGTTTTTAAATTTAATTTCATAAATATATCTGTATTCTAATGTTTTATTATTATTTATAATTGCAAACCTTCTTGTTGTGATTTTAATTATGATCATATATTTATATATTAAAAGAATAAATAAATAAACATAGATATATATATTAAAAAAAATATTTTGTTTAATATATAAGAAATATTTGTTATAAAATGAAATGATAATGTAAATGCTAAAAATAATGCTAATCATTAAAATATTCTTATAATTTAATTATTTTTATCTTACATTATAATTATTTTTCTTATTAATATGAATGTTTATATTCATTAATACTTCATCTGTACATTAACAATTTATAAGAAATCAATTGCGTAATATATTTGTACAAGTTAATGTGTAAAATGAGCATACAACTTTTTTTTCTTTTTTAATTGTATGTATATAAATTTGTAATTTTGCATCTTTACTTTGGTTCAGAATATACGATTAGACTTGTATTTTGAGACACAAATTGATGAAAATATTGACATGTTTAAAACTATTGAACACTTTACTTTCAAATGTCTGTTCATACAATGAGAATGTTGGACACATTTGTCTCCAAACATTACTATCATATAACACGCCTCATTAAATATGTTCTACATGTATATAAAATTATATATTTTGCGAAACATGTGAAAAAGATACAGAAGTGTCAATAAATCCTATTTTATCACGTAAAATTCATACATATTTTTCATTTCATGTAATATGTATGCACAAATAATTTTTTTACATTTCATTTAGAAATGTTTATCAAAAATCTGTTTGCAAAGTATGTTGTTTGCTCTCCATATTATTATAACCATATAAAATAACAAAAAAAATTGTTATTGAAAGTGATACTTAATAAATCTGTTAAAGCATTAAAAACGTAACTTTAAGATAATATTGTACAACCTAGTGCATTTTAATGATAAATCGAATACCACATATTCCATTATTTTGTTATATAATTTAATAATATTCCATTGTAAAATTGTCCGTGTAAATAAGATGGAAAGCACAAAAATATATAATCATTCTGATTTTTTAATGTTTACTATCTACACTTCATCTACAAAGTATGCATAATGTTATTTGAAACAGTTGACTAGATACATACCTAATAGGTAATCCGGATATTCTTCTTCATATTATATATTCAAAAATTACACGGAACAAATACAATCTAACTATACTAATAATAACATAAATAATTGAAAAGCAAGCAGTGTATAAAGTTCTATATTTAGTTTTTCATATGGCAAAAATGTATATATTAGTTATTATAAAAAAAATTTATAGAACGCAAAGTTCGTATGTAAAATTATATCTTATAAGATGATTGGTTTATGTTATTCGTTTTACATACTTTGTAAAGGAATGTGTAGATAGTAAACAAATACAAAATTTAAAACTTTTCTAATATATTTATACAGCATAGACTTACCATTTCACAGTAATCTTTTTTCTTTAATACCTTCAAATATAATAATTATATGAAGGATCCTAGAAGATCTTTGCTGTTTATAATTTTGATATTTTTGATCTTAAAATTTTAAAATGCATCAACGATACAAACGCGCAAAATTGCGTAAAGCATGATTTATAGATTTTGCTGTTTCTGCCCTAGAATTTAATAAATTCATGTAAAAATTTATTTTATCAATTGTTCGAATATAAAATAAAACATTACATATTTAATGTACCTTGTAACCGTATTGTGAAATTCAAACAATTGTTCAGGTTGTGCTGTAGGAGAACCACCTGCATTTTGTGATGGCATGGTTTTAATGGCTTCTTCTAACCATTTAGATAATAGCTAAATAATTAATAATATTTTAATTATAAAAGAATATAATAATTAATAAGTAATTAAAAAATTATTATATCTTACTTGTCTATTAGTTAAAGAAAGTTCAACAAAAACATCTGCTACATCAGATAACATGTAGGACGATAGTGAAAATACAGATGCATGAAGTAACCTTATGACTAATGTCTGTCCTTTTTCTTTTAATACGCGTTGTACTAATTCCCGTCGTATTGTATAATCCGTTCGATTCTTGAAAATAAAAACAGCAATACAAATTTATTAATATCAAAGTATAAAAAAATCAAGTTTTTTTTTAAATTACCTCATAATTTCGACCACAATGTAACAAATCATAAAAAAATTTCATTACTGATACATTTGCGTCCCTGTGGTCTAAGCTACAGGCCATTAAGGCACAGTCAATTATGCTTTCTATGACAACAGAGCACAGGAAAGGTATTGGAGCTCTTTGAAGAAACCTTATTAAAAATATAATGTTTTAATATTTAAGACAAAATTATTTTGTTAATAAAAATATATACCTAGCACATAATCTGAAAAGATCATCTACGGTGTCAGGATGGTTTTTTAATCCATCTTGTTGTTGAAGAATATTAAAAGTAGGTCCAATAAATGCCTCTAACATTTTTAATAAACCAGAGACACATTCTGAATCTGTAGCATATTCATCAACTAATATTGAACCGAGATATAAAAAACAACTATGTTGATGAGCTGCATATAATTGCACAATCTGAAAATTTATATAATAATAATATAATTCTATAATCTAAAATTTATAATATAATAAATACCTGTTTTACAAGCGGTTCAAGAAGATGGGCGGAATGTTTTCTTACACAACGAACAGCAAATCTTAGACAACGACAACATCTTTCCATTAATTTTGCATCATGTTGATATGTTGTGCATACATTTGATAATATGGGCCACATCTATATGATATCAATATAAAAAAGTATATGTATCATGAATTATTATGATATTCAAATTATATTATTATTATTAAACTATAAGACATACTTCAGTAACAGCACTTTGACAAGGATGAGGTTCAAAACTATCTTCAATTGGAGGGTCAGTATGCCTAAATATAGCAGCTAATCTGTCTAGCCATATCACAGGATCAGTCTTAGTTCCTACTTCGATGGGAATTCTACGTTCCATAATCTCACACAATGGTCTTGCTTGAAACCAACATAATTCTTTCATAGCTTGTGTAAGTTTTTCACGTGGTAAGCTTGACATAATTATTGCTACTCCTGTTTTAAAATAACAGATATACTATATTGTTTTAAAATTTTTATTTATCAGCACTTATATTATATTATCTTACCCTTAAGCAAACCAATAGCAGCATCATTACTGATAGCAAAATTATCAAGAGAACGTGCTATTTGTAATAATCCTGGAAAATGTGAAGCCATATGTGATGGGCAAGCAGTACATATACTTAACAATGCACCACAAGCTGCACTTCCTAAACCTTTTTGATTTAAGCAGGTCAAAAGAAAATTCAAAACAGGTTCTACAAATTTAATTTTAAATTATTTATAATAAATAAATATATTAAAACATAGTTATTTTCAAATGTTACCTAGAGATTGACGATGATTGTCTATCCATTCACAAAGTTCTCCCAATAATAGAATGCTTGTATGACGAACAGCTATATGAGTATTTTCTGGTAAATTTAAAATGGCCTCTACTACTTTCGGCACTACGTCATTTTCTTTTCTGTATACAAATATTATTATGTTTATTGAATCATAATAAAAATATTATTATAATTAAACATATAAAAATTTTTATTATATTAGAAAATTACGGTAAAATATTTTTTGCCACTGCTTGCATTACAAACAAAGCTGCTTCAGTTGAATCCCATGTAGGTACATGATTAGGCTGACCTTGTGGTCCTGGACCACCTGTCAAAGATGAAAACATTTGTCGAAAACAATGACTACTTCCCACTACAAATACAACATCCTTTATTAAATCTGAAACACGATTTCTAAAATCTGCAAATTCTTCTCCACCTGCTCCCTCTTCTACTAGACCTAACTGTTAAAAAAAATTATGTATAGAACATCTTTAGAAAAAAATATTTAAATCATTTCATTTAAATATTGAAAATACTAACATGATCTGGTTCCATTTGACAATGTCTACATAGTGCTCCAATTAATCTTTCAATATGAGGTCGAAATACTGCATTAAGATCATCGCTATTTTTTTGATAGAGAATTTCAGATAAACGATACCACAAATTGAAAGTTATTTGTGCTACTTCATAATCATGATGTCCAACACATACTAAGACAAGATCAAGAATTTTAATAGCATAATGTTGTTTTCCTCCTGCACAACCATTTACTATGGTTTCCAAAAAGGTTTCAGCTAATTCCGTAAAAATTCGACAATAGTTTATTGACCTAAACAATTTATATAATGACTAAGTAAATATTTTAAATAATTAAAAGTTGTATTATTTCTTTAATTACATAGAAGAAATAAAGTTTACTTGTCCATATCTTCATGTGCAACAGATAAATGATACGGTTGTTCTAAAGTCATTACACTAGTAAAAAGAAATAATTGTAACTGTTGTAGTTGTATATTAGATTCGCTATTATTATCCTGATTACTATTACTGTCTTCTTCCAAAATTTGCAGAATTACACATATACAATCTGCAGCTGCTTCGTGTAATTGAGATCCAGTCATATGATTTCCAAGTATCTAAACAATGATATATAATACTTTATTTAAAGTTTATTTAAAGTCATCAGATATTTATCTAGAATTATTAGATATCAATATTGACGAGAAAATTTATACCTGAAGAGTATATACAATAACATCACTTGTAGGTACAAGAGGTATAGCATGTACTGCAATCCAACTTGTAAAACATCTAAGAATTGTAACACGGATTTGTACATTCTCTCCGCCATTTTTTAAACACATTTTCTAAAGATATAATAAAAATATAAATATAAAATATTAATATAAAAATATACATTTTCAATCTACATACCAAAAATTCTGTCACTGTATCTGCACTTGCATTAAGTTCAAGCAATATATGTTGCCTGCGATTAGCTCCTAATCTATAAAATTATATATAATTTAAAAAAAAATTCTTTATAAATATCTATAAATATGTGTATTTAAATACCTAAGAGATCTTGAATTTACTTCTTCTGGTAATACAGTCATTACTTCAAGTAATGGCCATAAACTGGCAGTTGATCCGCCAAATCTATTAATCAAATCCACAACTGGTTTTTCCCATGTACACATTTGTAATGCAAGATCTGCTAATGCTAAACACAACTATAATAATATTATTTTTATTATTATAATCATATATATAAATATATATATAAGTAATATAAAAAAAAATTATATATAAACCTGTGTAACAATAGCAGAATTGGTATGTTCATTAATTTGTGATATGTGATTCATTAAAGAATCTCTCAAAGAAGTATGAGCTTCTGGAGGTAATTCTTGGAAACATAATTGTATTTTGGTACGCATTGTTTGTGCAGCAAAATAACAAGATTGAAAATCTCGTTTTTGTTGCAACATTTCATCTGCTATTTTCCATGCAAATACCTAAAAAATTATATAAATATTATTTTTAAAAATATTTTTATATTTTTATATTTTTTTTATTTTTAAATTACAATAATATAAAAACAATATAATATAAAATTAAAATTTTTTATACATAAGGTTAGAGATTATTTGATGTATCTATATTTTTTAATTTAGAATTTTACATTTATATTACAAAATTATTAAAAACTATATCATCAATGGCAAAAAAATTTGTAAAATATAAAAGTTCAAAAATATATAATAATTATAAAAAACCGTTAACAAATAACTTACTGATTTTTGTAATTCGTCCAACCATTGAGATATTTTTCCTGGCCCCGAAGGATTTGAATTATTATATAAAGAATATACAGCCTGGTAAACTGTTTCCAGGTCAGGCGGAGACTCCATTCTTCAAAAAATATTTATTTTCCCGGTAATAGCCATACACACAGTTAATTCCTACTGACAACAAATCACTCGCGTTTTATACCGCGTTACATCCGATCTCCAAATCCAACCTGTACAACTACAAAAAGTTTCTTGTTCACACTATCAGCGCATATTCTGCTTTATCGACTTACAGCAAATAGTAATATTTATTAAAACTTAATTGAACAAATAATTTAGAATACATGCAGTTTTAAAAATAATCATTAATAAAAAATCTTCTTTTTAACGTGATTCCGTTTATATCATTAACCTATATATTGCAATTAAAATTATATTATCTATTATACGTTTATCAATCACAATTCAACTATATATATATAATTGTATATCAACTGTTTATATATATAGTTATAAAATGGAATGTACTAACACACATTAAAATTATGACTGAATTTTGATCATGGTCTATTTAAATTATTTTTACTTGATATTTATAACTTAGGAATTTTCAAATAGTTTGTAACGTAATACACCTTTAAATATCCCGCCGTTTGTACGTTATCCGTAGAGAAGATGTATATGTGCTACAGCTGAAGGATTTCTGTTTTTAGTGAATGCATACTTTCGTAAGTCCTACATGATCCATGGAAGCAATGCGTTAAAAGTTTGACGTTTGACAGTTGGACAACAAACAAGAAATAACATTTGAAACATACCATGAATGATTACAAAATTCCAATAATCGAGCCAACTATCGATTGTACAAAGGTGTAAACATTGGTGTTTTCATTGTTTTTTTTTTTCTATTACTCATATATAATAATAGACAATTTTTTTTTATACTTTTTTATTAGGTTCCACCAATCAATCAGAAAAGAACGATTTCTTTTATTAATCATTTTATTGTGCATACTGTAACATTTCTTAATAAATTTACATTATCATGTGAAGAAAGACTATTGCAATTTGAATATAAATTACAAAGAATAGAGGCTTCACTAGAAATTTTAGAATCTTGGGTATGTAATATTTATGTAATTATATACATGAATTATTTAAAAAAAATATTGATAATATTTAATAATTTAATTATATTTTCATAGTTATCATCAATTCCTAATCTGGAACAAAATCAAAATACTAAAAGTTCTACAGAAAATAATGATAATAAAGAAGAAAATGTATCTAAAATAAATGAACCTGATAATATTAAACAAGATGTTCCTAAAGATATACAAACTGAAAAACAATTAATAAACAAAGATTCACGTTATGACAAATATTTGAAAATGATACATTTTGGTGTACCAAAAGAAGCTGTCAAATTAAAAATGGAACAAGAAGGATTAAACTCATCTATCTTAGAGTAAGTTT
Organism: Apis cerana; assembly: GCF_029169275.1. Taxonomy (NCBI): domain Eukaryota; kingdom Metazoa; phylum Arthropoda; class Insecta; order Hymenoptera; family Apidae; genus Apis; species Apis cerana. Next base: position 10,946,765 of record NC_083855.1, on the reverse strand, counting down.
TATCAAATGTTTTAAAATTTTCATATCGAAAAAATACTCAAGTTTATAACAGGATATTAATCATTTGTATTATATTAAAATAAATATAGATAATATTAAATAATAATTTGATTATATATATAATTACATATATAGTTTTACAATGAAATATTTCTAATTTTGTTGATTCATATTACATATTATGCTTATAATTCATTAACATTAATATTATTTTTTTACATCAGCAATGAATCCCAACAAGTAATTTCTAAGCAGATATCTACAGAAAATGATAAGGATAAAGAAGATTAAATATTTAGTTATATTAAATTTAATATACTAATTGATTATATTAAAAAAAAAATATGTGACATTTTTACGTTATAAAACACAATTAATAAAATAATATAAATACAAATATTCAGAAGATTTATTTCATATTTTATTAAATACATTTAATAAGTTTATATATATAACTTCATCTTAAAACTGAATCATTTGTCCCTGCAATGAAACATTATTATTATTATAAATTAATGAATAAATTATATAAAATATTGCAAAAAAAAATTACATTTTAATATATTATTTACCTTTCGTTTTTTATCACCTCCTAATTCAAAATGTTTACATCTTTTAAGAGGAATTTGTTTTCTATATTTGCATTCTGTACATTCCATTCTTAATACAATTTTTTTTGTAGTTTTTGCCTAAATAAATAATATGAAATTATCAAAAATTATAAAATCATAATTATACTAATAACATTATATTAATATTATACTATTAATATTATACATTATGTACTAATATACTAATTATATTAATATTTGTCACTATATATTTGAAAATATACTTTTTTCCTAAAAATGGGTTTAGTTTGTCCACCAAAACCTTGTTGTTTACGATCATAACGTCTTCTACCTTGGGATGCATGACGTTCTTTACTTTTTTTATATTGTGTTACTTTATGTGGTTTATGTACTTTACACTTTTTACAGAAAGTGCGCCTCTGTTTCGGCACATTTACCTAAAAATATAAAGAATTCACGATATAACACATTTTATTTTCTGAAAAAAAATAGAATAAAAAAATAGAATTAATAGAGAATAGAAAAAAATAGAATTAAAATGATAAATCTTAAATTCTTTTATGCTACATAATTTTTTATGATTTATATTTCTTTTTTATTAATCTTTATTAATATTAATTTATTTTGTTTTTAATTTTTAAAAGATATTTTAACACGTCATTTTAGAGGTTATGTTATTATTATCATAATATTTGTTTCTATCTACAAATATCATAAAATATTTATATTATTGTTTTACAAGTACATTATATGTAATAAAATTTAGATCTATATGTGATATTATTATAAGATTATCATTAAAATTGTGGATAAATTATGAATATTTTCAATTGAAGATTTACCTACCATGTTGGATGTTTAGAAAGAAAAGGAAATATACTTGGAATATACACCGGAAATTGATATACATATATATTTACGCATGCGCGCATTAGACTATGTGAAAAAATCAGAAATTTAATGTTTTTTTTTATTAAAACATATAAATATTAATGGAATACCCAATATAATATTGCTTTATAAAATTTCTTTCATATTAAATCATGGTAAAAATGAATATAACTATTTTTATTTCGTTTAAATATAAAATTTCAATTGCATATACGCCATTAATACTCGGCATCAAAATTGGTTTAATATATAAGACGTTCAATCAATAACAGCAATTATATGTTATAATGTTTCTTTTACTGTTCTTTTTTAATCAATTTATGATCTTTAATGAATCATTCTGTATTATAATAAAAATTTTTGCTATTTATTCAAATAAATATTAAAATTAAAATATAATACTTAATACATGAAAGAAAAAACAATATTAATATGTAATCATTTTTCTTTTGTTACGTTGTCTTTGGTTACGGAAACGAATAATTCATTGTATAAATAATTAGGTTAATTTGTAATAATCATAATTTGTTTTTATTTAACGTAATAAATAAAAGTTCATTCATATTCGTTATATTTAAAAAATATTTTTCATAGATAAAAATTTAATAAACTAATAGTAATATATTTGACGTTGAATTTTGAGTGACAGGTGTGCGTCTGCGTCATTCAAAAAGCTTAGTTCTTTTATGTATAGGATAATTCCCGCCATGATCTTTAAAGCATGTTATTTGAAATATCTATTTTAAATTAACAATTTTTAAAGTATATATAAAATAATTATTTTCTTTATATGAAATTTATATTGTATTTCTTATATGTTTTAATTTTTTTTTATAAAGAAAATATATAAAAGATATAAATGTTCTTTAGCGATAAAACTTATTTGAATCGAGCAACATAGCCTCGAACCAGACGGTAAACTCAGGCCACGAACTCTCGAACCCCTCGTCCTCCGCAGGATCTAATTTTATTTATACGTCAGGTGGATGGATTACGTGGAAAACTTTCATAAGAAATAATAAAACATCATGTAGTGTTATAACTTTTCCAATTAGGTGCAGTGGCACGTCGGAAAAGGATATTATGATTTCAACCAATCAGACATTTATCGAGTTTCAAACCCGCGCCATCTTCATTTTTGAACAAAGCCAGGTTGGATGTGCTAGGAGCGAGCTGAGACCGGGTAGTAGTCCGCTTTGCGCTATTCGCGCCACAGTCGTCAGTTCACGACGCTCTCCACTCCTGACTGGTTGGTCTCTGTCTCACCTTCCCTTCCCCTCTTTCTTTCCCTCTGCCCCTTGGGTTTTCGCCTGACGACGCTGCTCTCTCGGGCATTTCGCCGGAAACTGACGCCGCGCGAGGGCACGAAGTATCGTTACGTGTACACATTGCTCTACCTTTTTCATCGTTTATAAGCAGACACGCAGGCATCTTGTCCATCATACATATCCATCATGAGTAGCAAAGAAAACAACGAGGTCGCTGTGGAGAAGGTGACTGAGAACGACAAAGCTTCCGGAGACGCGAAATGTGAGATCAAAGGAATGAAAAGGCCAGCCGAGGTGAGTTGTCTTGCTTTTCCCACTTGATTTTTTAAAATACTTTCTCGACCTTTTTCACGATTGTACGTAGGCATACACGTACACATGAAAGCACGTACACGCCGGCTTACACCATGCTTCCGCGCCACGCTGCTTGATCACAGCATTGTCTATGATTTCAAAATCATATTTATATAAGTCGATGGAAGTTCGTGAATACTAATTAGATTTTCGTGTTTTCGAATTTTATAAAAATCATTCGTATTTTATATCTTAGAGTAATGAATTTATATTCTATTCGCAATATCGTATTCTCGAGGACAGACGGGTGGGCGGGCAGTTGAGTGTCGTTTCAACCGATTGACGGCATGGAAGAGAATAGGATGCCGGCCGGCATTTTCATTAGAATTGATATTTTTACAATATTAAGAAACTTATTTGCTTCTATATTTTTTCTTTAAATGATAAAAATTATCTAATTGTGATGTTTTCTCGATTCAAGCTAAGGGACGCCATCGTATTTCGCGTGGCTGCCACGAGCACGATGGTTTAGTTGATCACCCTTATTGTTAGTACCATTTATAATTATTGATCTAATTAAAATCAAATTCAATATTCTTATATTTTTATTTTGTGAATGCAAAATTCGGGCGGGATCTCTATTACTAACGCCATGTGCTTATTTCGTATATTTTCATATTGTGCATTCTCGAAGCGTTCTATAACTCTAGAATTTTGTGAAAATTTTGTTGAAAACATAGTTTATATTACTTGGCATTCTTTCTACAAAATGGACGCCATTTTTTTTATCTAGAATATCAGTGTTATAGATAGGAAAAGCGAGCATCCCGCGCATTTTTCCGACCGCCGTTGCTGCCGCCACCACTACCGCTGTGGGTTTCCATTATGGCGCCCGAAACCAAGCCCGCGTTCGTTGTGCTTTCTCGCTTACTCCTTCTATCTTCTCCTTCCCTCACCTCTTTTTGTCTCTCTCTCTCTCTCTCTCTCTCTCTCTCTCTCTCTCTCTCTCTCTCTCTCTCTCTCTCTCTCTCTCTCTCTCTCTCTCTCTGTCGTAATTGATCGATAATTCGTTGTAAGAGGGTTAATCGTGTCTGACGGACGATCGATAGACACACATATCTCTTTCAGGTCGACGTGTTGCTCTGAAATTGTTTACCGATCTGCGTGCATAAACACCGCGCTGAAGGCTTCCTTTCTCGCTTTGCTTCTCTCTCTATCCCTCTTTCTCCTTTTCATTCTCAGTCTCTCTTCCCCTCTACCTTCAACTCTGTTGGTGCTCTCTTCTCTCTTTCCATCAAAAACCCCACGCGCGCAGCCAGCAGTAACGCCATGTATTATATACCCATGTCTCTCCTGCCTCCCTGTTCTTTCGTAGTATACCGCGTAGTGTTACGAACCTTCGAGAAAACATCGTTGCGATTTTTCATCTTAAATCGGACCGTCATTCGGCGTTGTGATAGGAGCTGCTTATTTTTAGTCGATAATACATTATACGTCTGTTACTATGGAAATTACAAGGTGAAATTCGTGATCAAAAATGCCGGTTTATTCACGTTTTCAGTCTATATTATATAGAAAGTCGTGGAGGCGTCTTCGCGCAACAGCAATAGTATGTCACGTGGAAAGTACGATCATATTTGTGTGCTTCTAAAATGCTTGTAATATCCCTATCCCTATTGTATTTTATAATGTTCGTTTATTAAAAAGATAAAATCTTAAAATAGTATTCATTTTCTTATTTCGTTTCAATTAAATTAAGAATTAATTCTTCGCTAGTTTTATATACATATGAAGTTCATTTTCATTTAAGATTAATATATTAATGTATTTATGATTGTTGCAACATATATTACTTCAATCTCATAGATTTTATGACGCAAGCGCATATAGATCATAAAGAATATGGAAGTAAAGAAAAAGGCGGGAATTTCAAATAATGTTTAAATTTCGATAAATTTTTATTTAATTTAATAATAAATAATAAATTAATATTTTATTATTTCTTGTTTTGATATTTTATTATTTTTGGGACAGTAATATTTTTCACAATATTGTTCTTTATATTTTACTAATTTATATATATATATATTTAATATTTAAATTCAACTTCAAATTTAACAAGAATAATATTATAAAAATAAAAATTATTATTTTAGAAATTAATCATCTATAATCTTATTTTGGTTTAATGACTTAATAAATTTACTTTTGGTTCGTTTATTTTGTTTTTTATTGGCAAGCAAAATACTTCTAGTAATTCAATATGATCAAATTAATGCGTGTTACAGAATTATATAACGATTGTTCATGACTTAGTCGTACAGGCGAGAGAAATGAAATAAGTTTATATGATAGGTTATGAACGTTAGGTTATCTGTAAAGACCTCGTGATTAGTAATAAGTTGATAGGTAATCGTGTTTGTAGGATAACAAACAAAATTTCATGGGCATTGTCGGTATGTCACTGTCAGTTGTTCGTTGTAAACTAGCCGCTAATGCCATGAATATAAGTAATAAGAACAATGGTAATAATAATAATAGTAATAGTAGTAGTCAACAGATTTGAATTCGAAGAAAGCGTTTCAAATTTCAGTCATAACATCATAGTATCCGAGATAATGTTTTTATGAATAGCTAGTTCTTTTTTATCATTTAATGATTTATTTTAAACTTATATATATATATATATATATATATATATATATATATATATATATTTTATAATTTTTAGTCAGTGTTATAAAAATATTAATTATTGTTTGTTATTAAAGAATTTATATATTATTATATATTAATATTTGTATATTATACTAAGTATTTAAGTTTATGAAATGAGATATTACGTTTCATTTGATAAAGGCATTTGATAATACATATGATGAGACGATTACCTTGAAACAATTCGTATCGACTATGTTAAAATTTTCGTGATCATCTAGTAGAATTTCTATAATTAAATATATATATTTTATATATATTTACTTTACGATACAATATACAAAATATATATAAATATTTTTTATTTATATGTAACGTCTATAAGTTCTATATACGATATCCGGACACGCTGCTTCGTGTTCCTCTTTTCCCCTCTTTCTCTTTCGTGTGCTTTACGCAGCACGAACACATCCCCTTCTACAAACATGTATCGTAGTCGTCTGCCAATCCCTACGTTTCTCCCACCATCTAGTCTTAGTTCATTCGTCCCTTTGATTGGATGATGCAGTTCTGCAAGTTTTCTATGCTGCTTTCCTCGTACTGCCGATAGACACAGCGCGTGTATGCCATTATGGCAATCTACCCTGGTCACGAGTAAAGCTGTATGAACACGAGTTAAGGTATCGATATTTCAAGAATCGTGTGAAGCATACAATTATTGTGTTTTTTATTTGAAATAAAATTTGATATCATCCTCTTAAATTATTTATGTCTCTAGTTTTACATGAATATTTTGATAAGATTGAGATTTACGATAGGTTTTTATTTTAAATATGTATGAAGAATTAAACATATAAATATACATATATTATTAAGCTATTATATAAATAATTTTTTTTATTTTTTTTCATTACATATTTCAATATTGCAATTTTTTAAACTAATTATGTTATCGAACTTTATGCTAAATAATATTTAATATATTTATATCGATTTTAATTTCAAGATTTTTTTATATTTTGATTTTTTATTTTTATTTATCTTTTTATAATTTTGATCTTTAAGATTTTTTTTCATCAAAAATTCATTTTTTTTGTTTTTCTTCTTGTTTCGCCATATTTAAACGAAATATCCATTTTTCTTTTCATATCCTTATATTTCTTGGCGGGAAGAATATTGTACATTTTTTTTTCTTTTTTGAATATTTAAATGAAAATAAATTAAAACATTTATTTTTAATGTTTTTTTTTAATTATTTGAATTAAAAAAAATATTGAGTGAATATTTAATTATATGATTGCAAACAAAATTGTAATAAATATTTTAATGATAACATGAAATATAATTTATTTATTTATTACGTTTTAGGAAAAAAATGATGAAACAAAAAAACAGAAGAAAGAAGAAAATGGCGACGGAGAAGTAGAAGAAGAAGAAATAGAAGAGGAAGTTGAAGAGGAGGAAGAAGTTGATGGCGATGGTGAAGAAGATGACGAAGATGATGATATACCGGAAGGTGAAGAAGATTTAGAAGAAGGAGAGGGTGAGTTATGGAATTTTTTAATATTAAAATGTTAATATTTTATAAATTTGTATAGCAATAATATCAATAATTATTAAGACATTGAATAAAAATATAAATTCTCTTTATTTATAGATGAAGAAGAAGATGATGCAGAAGGTGAAGTAGAAGGAGAAGTAGAAGATGAAGAAGAAGACGCATAATGAAAACAGGGAAAAGAATATGTAAGTAAGAAAGGAGGTAGGCACACGGTACCATCGTCGATCTTCGGCAGTTTTCTCAGCAAACACTTACTCTCATATTGAGTGGTTGGTAGCAATGTTGATTACCTCGTGCCCAGACCCTATTGCCTCCCGACCTACGAATAAAAATTACCACCTTACCGGAGTTGTGGTGGGCTGACACAAATTAGAGGCAGCCGCAATTCTACTGTCTTGGCTCTTCGCAATTCTGGTCATCTAGCCATCACCAAATGCTATTAGATAGTTTGAATGAAAACTATATATTCGTCGTGTGGGATTTGAATATGTCGATTTAATATCTAAGTCCTTCGTGCATACTTGTACGTTTGGTATATTAAATATACTCTCAAGACGAATTTATTGTTTTATCCAAACCATCTATTAACTGGTATTTGCTGTCATTTGGCTTTCTTCGCGGGACAGTTTTATAACGAAAACTTATTTAAGATAAAAAGCTCTATTGTATTTAAATAATGTAAAATGAACATTTGTGGGTGATGATTTTTTTACATTTGAAATCAAATTTACGTTTGTAGTTCAACGAATGTCTCTCACCTTGTGCGCGTGATTGATTTCTTTTTCGACCTATATGTGTATTTGCAACGATTTTGTAGGAGCGCGAGCTGTTAAAAAAAAATAAATAAAATGGATCAAGTGGTGCGTAAAGAAATAAAAATAATAAATAAATACTATAATAAATAAATACTGGACATCTCTCGACATTCTTTGTATATTAAAAAAAAAAAATGAAAAAAAAAGAAAAGATTTTAATCTTTAAAATCTCTGCTTCGTGCTCCTGTTTGATCCGAGAACAAAAATTAAGATTAATATAACGCTCGCGCTAAGTAGTGTGGATGAGTCATGTGTGTTCTTAACATTGCATAATAATTATACATAGTATGTATAAAGTTATGGAATAAGAAACATTTTATTATTAATGATAATATTATGTAACGTAATGTATTGTGGAGAGGTTGTTACAATTTAGGCTTCGAGTATATAGAGTAGGGAGAGAATTTTTATTTTATAAAACATAAATGATACAAATAATTTGTTTATTTCTCCAAAATGAATATTCCATTCATATCCTTTTATTATATATCCTTTTTTGTATTTACGTAAGATTTCAAAACGAAATTACGTAGTCGTTAAAGATATAATGCAACAATTATCGACGATTGAAAAAATTAATGAGAAAACTCTCCCTATTCAATTGCACTCATTTGAACGTAATTCATTTGTATTTTATGTACTGTGGTTTTATTTTGACTTTATTGACATGGACTACTCAAGCAATGATTCGTTGACTGTCGTAGAACGGGTAACAGTAATCTTATATGACAGTATCTTGCATACAATGATCAGTGTCTTATTAAAGACATATATTCGAGTTTATTAATGGTATCATATGTAATTTTTGATGAATTACACATTTCACTGATTATCAACAATTGAAATATATATGCTCTTTATGTTAGTGTCAGTGGATCTTTGCAAATGGAATGGTCCATGCCATCACTTATTTCGGGAGACTGGTAGACAAGAAACGGGTGAAGAGACATTGCGGTTACGATACCATTGTACCATAGCTGCATAATAAATAAAGGTAACGATAATTTGAATGCGAGACGATGTCCCACGTTTTAATGTACAAATATTTTCGAATGAGATAGTTAAATAAAACGCAGTTAGATCAGAGAAAATGATTCGTTCTCGTAAGTAGTAATGGGTTTAACTTCCGAAAACAAATTACAGTAATAGCAGTATTAAAATAAAAAAGAAAACTGCTATTTGTGGACTGAATCCTGCTACATTGAATCCAAGGAGATGGGATGGACTGTATACACACTTGTACGATAAATCCAATTTATTCAATTGGTTAAATGAAAGAAATAACAAAATTTAAGTATACTCCGTATATAATGATACGTAAGTCATACAGCAATTTATTATATTGTTTACAGACCATACCACCTCCAGAACTCTGTTATTCTACGATTTTATACACAATCTGCTGCTGTATTTACACGTGTTGACTTCAAGATAGTACCTTGACGATCATGTTGACAAAGAACTATCTTAAAGTACAGGTGCCTGAGCAAAAATGAGTACTTTAGCGTTCATAGTATACAATAATACACTGTAAGCATAGGTCCATTTAATTTTATTAATACAATAACAAGCCCCGTTTGCAACATGTTCAAAAAATATGAAAATGGACTTACGTTGTGTACTTTGAGCTAGAGATCACGGAACTCTTCTCTGCTCCAGTATTTGACGTGATTCTGAAAATAATTTACTGGTGCTAACGGGTCTTACAATCAATCAGGCTGAGCGCCCAGATACCGTTACATCCCTACATTTGTTAGGTAAGCATAAAAAGAAGAATTTAAGAATCTTAATGAATCTGGTAATGAAACATGTCATACGATTAAACGTAAACAAAATCTTAGGCTAAGAATTTGGTTTGTGTGTTCATAAGTCTTGTTCAAACTACTTTTGTACAGGATACCATCGCATCATCACTTTCGACATAACAGTAACCGATACCACAGACTATATTTCTGCCCATTCCATCAGAATTGAACTTTCATTGTATTTTTAAGTAAATACATTTTGGAAAACAACAGATGTTTTTTTATTCTTCACGTATCTGTGAAGGAACGCGTCTTTCCCTATTTAATACTTGACAATTAATCGACAACTTATTTTTTCGAAGATAATTTAGACTAAGATTGTTTTTACGTACCTTCTATGTACATATAAATTAAGAATTATGTAGTTATACTATGTAAATATAAAATAGCAATTTACAATAGAATATGTACGTAATATGTGATACACAAGATTAAATATTACTGGATTTCAATATCTATGTTTATTTACACGTATAATTGTATGTAAAATTATAATGTATTCTTAGATGTAACTGTATATAAAGTAAAAATATGTACTTAAGCATAATATTATTTGTATCTGATATTGTTTATTTATAAAATAATTTCTGTAATTAATAGTGATTTTAAGATAATGATACTGGATACCAGGTAAATTGTAATTGATGATGAACAAGATATTACAAATATGTGTAAAATCTATGATGGAATGCAACCATAGTACATAATATTAAAATTTAAGGTAAAAATTTTTTTAAATGTGAATCAACGTACCTGGACGGAATATATATTATTGGAAATTTTTAATTGGATACATATTATTAGAGGTATAGCATTCAGATATTACCCCTAATATAAAAATAATATACCACTTAAAGGAATTTGTAGTAAATATATAAATGTGTAAAAAATAAAAATCAAACATTTGTATAAGAGTATAAGATGTGTAACAGAAATGTTTGCGAATATTTATTTTAGCTAAGCAATTTGTACGAATATTGCATGCAGATTGTCTTACAATATATACACAGTATTTTCTTCATTTATGAGTTTTATTGTATACAATAATAATTCATATTGAGACATTTTGCATGCATGTCAAGACATAGATTTCGATACATTTTGATCACAGTCACAGCATTTTGTATACTTAAATGAATATTTTTAATTCGTAATATTGAAAGTAAAGAATTTTAGAAATCATATAAAAATATTAACAATGTTTAAAACTTATCGAATGAAAAAGTAATTTAAAAAATTACACAGTAATATACTGCGATACAATCACAACCATTTAAATATTAATTACATGATATATTCATGCAAAGAAATTTTCTTTCAGAGAATAATATTTATATAACATATTTTTTACAATGTTATGAAGATTAATAAAATATACAGCTTTTTAGTCAACCTCCCGCGTTGGTTTATATATATTATTTAAAGTATATAATTCCTGAATAGTGTTATTAGCAATTCTTGTAAAACTATCGGTCATGTTATTACTTTCTTCAATATTGCTTGGTTCTGCGTTTATTCCTTTACTTGTTTCTGGCTAGATTTAATTTCTTATTTATTAGTAAATGATAAATAGAAATTTGTATTAATAAATATTATACATACCTTGGTAGAATCTGAAATTGATAACCCACTGGATAGATTTTCAGAAAGACTAATATCAAGATCGGCGAGTTCTGTCGAATCAAGTTGAGGAAGACTCAAATCAAGATTATACTGCGTGTTGTCCATACTTAAAATATTTGTAACATTTGTTGCTTCCATTTCACCTACTATATGAATTATTTAAAAATTACAATGATGTATAGTTTGATATAATAATAATGAATATAAACACTTATACTACCAGCATTGTTCAACGATTGAAATTCTTCGTGATAGTTTGATGTTACTTTGCTTAACGTTAATTGTTCTTGCGGCTGTATTTGTAACGTGTCATGTACATATGGAAATTGTTGTTGTGTATACGTTCTGATTGATGGTTGTTGTAAGATATGACTGCTTGTTGATGGATATTGAGGTGATGGTTGTGATTGAATAAGTGCTGGATTGTATAATCTGTAGTCCATTGGCGATGTACGATCTGGCGATACTTGTGGCCTGTACAACGTATTAAAATTTCTTCAGATCCATTGTTCTGCATATTATCTCATATATTTTTTAAATGATACAAAGCTTTGTGTTACCTCAACGTTTGTATAGTAGATTGCGATTGTGGAGAAGTTGTTGTCATCGGATACAAGGATGGAAAGGATCCTCCACTTCCAATTGGATATTCGTAAGGAGATATCCTTTCCGTCGGCTCTGATTTAATAATATTAAAATTGTATTGATTTAACATTGCAGCATCTACAATCGTGATAAAACAAATAGAAATTTATTACTATTAAAGACTAATTAAAATAACACAAGTTCATTATTTACATTTTGTTATTTAGTACAAACGATTTCTCTTGAATGTTATTTCAATATTTTTTTATATATTATATTAATTTTATTAATTTTAATAAATATATAATATGTTTAAATCGAATATTATCGATAAATTGAATAAAAAAAAACATAAAATGATTAAGAAGCATATAAAAATTTTAGAAGCATAAAAATGGAAGTGATCAAGCAACATATAAAAAGCAAAAGTTTGAAGTAAAAACGAAGGATTAATTACAAAAGATGCATGCAATTTTATATATTTTCACTTCAAACATTATTCGTGAAAAATTGAATATCTTTTATTAGAATAAAAAATACAGTCAATATGATTAACAAATATTAACAAACTAAACTAATATTTTTATGGTCGTACCTGAATATTTTTTATATATAATATTCTTTTGATCTGGAATTGATTGGGAGCAGAATAAAAACACGTAATTTTTATCATTAAATAAGTATGTATATATATATATAGATCAATATATTCTGTATATATGTATAAGTCATACATTATATAGATTTTTCTTTTTCAAAGCAGTTTATAAAAATTTGTATTGCCATACAAATATTGCACATAATTTCCGCTCTTATTATTGTATTGCTGAATATTTAAATACAATATTTTAATACAAGAGCAGGATACTTGTATATTATTTAAACTGTAAAAATTAAGCCCGCTTTTGTCAACGTTATTATCATTAACAACATACTTTTCTCGTCGCATTAATGGATATAAAAATGCATCCATTCGTGCAATCATCAGTAATAATTACAAAAATACAATTTTCTCTTCAAATATACAAGGCCATTGCCATCCAAAAATTTAAGTACAAATTCCAACTATTTATACAAAATACATTTTTAAAAAAGTATAAAACAAGATTCTTCAGTGCGTGAAAATATATATATATATGTATATATATATATGAATATAGTATTTCTTAATACAATGAAAATTCTAATTCATGAAAAAATATCAATCTTTGCACAACGGAAATTTTTTATCATTTTTTTATGTTAATCTTCTAGATTATTAGGCACTATTGGACGAAATTCAACAGACAAAATATATAACAATAAATATAAGAAATTTTTAAATTTAAATATTTCCAGTGTGCAAAGATATTAGATTAATTATATAGTTAGTATGACGTGACTTAAGAGCGCTGAAACATAGATATTTCGATAAATATATATTCGTGATTCATAAAAATGCTGTAAACATTCTCCAAATGTACAAGTTAGTCCAAATTTTTGGGACTTCCAACAAATTTTTTAGATTCATTAATACAATTATTATTATTACAACAAATAGGGTTGATAAAACCCATCAGAAAAATGCATAACATGTTGATGACTCGCATCACAAAGTCTTGCTAATTTTTTTTTCTTGCATATAGAATAAATGTGAACGCGATTAGTATTACAAAGAAGTAAAATCAGCAATTTCGCATAAATGTAGCACAATGTACATTTAGAAATTTTGACGTTGCGACGATGCTAATGATATCATTTAAACCCACTCCCGGCAAAGCTGTAGAATTGAAGACAATTTGATAAAAAATACTCACGCATCTCAGCTTCTGCCTGTACATGTCTCAAAACTAGCGCGTTTTGGCTGTTATTAATCTTTTGTCTCTTTCGCCTTAATGAATCAGGATCATCTATAAATGATTGTATATTAACCACATGACTTTTAAATATTAATATATCAATTTTTTCTGAAGACAACAAACCTATAAATTTTGATCTAAGTTTTTTAACCTTTAAAAATATTATATCTGAACAAATAGTTAAGTCAGTGGTTCAAAATAAGTTTAAGTTACAAACAAATAAAAAATCTTAAATATAAATTAATTTTAACTATAAATTAAGTGCTTATTCTAAGACTAGAAACAAAGTGATGCCTATAAACTTGGAACACTATATAAAAACTTAACAATGTGTCATAAATAGTAAAAAGCAATGCACAAAATTAAAGATATGTATAATAAGTAGCAACACTATAAAATTTGACTAGAAGAAACACAAACTTTGATGATAAATAACAAGTTTCAGCCGATTTTATATTTCAGCTATTTTTTTATATAAAAGACTATAGAAATAAAATAACAAATTTGTACTCTGACTAGAAAAAATAGTACTGCATTGGTTTCAGAGTATATTAATCAAAGTAGCATAATAAAAATTGCTACATGTACTTTTTTTAAAAAATGAAAAAAATATAAAATATATCTTAAGAACGCAAACACACTCAAGTTACAAAAATTTCATATTATTATCGTAAATACGTAACTTCATTCAATCATAATGCTTTTTGTTTCTGAAAATTAGCAATTATCTGCTATAACATCAGCATTTTTTCTATTATAATATTTGAAAAAAAATATACTCTTAAATGGAAGTAGGCTAAAAACACAATAAGACATATTAAATCTCCTTTTTTTCAGAATAAATCTTTCCATCTTCCACAGGACTATAATAGAAAGACATTTCATCAAATTCAGAAGCAGTTGCGTGCGGCGCCATAGCAGTATATAATGCATAATGTTCAGCTTCTGTTAATTCCATTCCATATGGTGGTGTTTCATCACCTTCCAATCTAAGTGATTTTACGCTAGTAGTACTTACTACACTAGCTCTTGGAATTTGTAATTGTGAATTATTTGATGTATTGTTTGTTGTCAAATATGAAATGTTTCCTGTAGTAGTCAAAGATTGAGTAGTTTCTTTGGATACATTTAAAATTGTGTCTTTATCTTTTTTCACTTTTTTTGCAAATAATTTTGAAAATAATCCTTGTTTCGAGTTTTTAGTTAAAGTACTAGGTAAGGAAGGTAAAGTTTTATTTGGTGCTTCAATGAAAGAATCTGGTGTAGTATGACAGGATATAGGACGAGGTAAAAGAGGCATAGAAGGCATTTTCCGGATACGTTTCGGTGGTAAAGGCGGTAATCTTTCTTCCGTTTCCTGCGTTCCATCTCTTTTCGTAGTCACTGGCGGGGAAGGACAAGATTGATTAGTATCTGTTTTTAGTACACACACATCTTCATACTTTCTTTCGTTCGATAAATCGGTAAATTCAATAGGATTTTTCATAGCCATTTGTAAACTAGTATAAGTCTGATTATCGCAAACATCAATATCCATAGATTGATCAGTTGTATTCTGTTCAAATGCTGCCTGCACTAACTTTGCATGTGTATCGGCATAAATTTGATCTAATTCTGCTACTTGTGTTAATAAATCATTGAAAGACTTATTACAATCTTCTGTCACTTCAATTTTAAAATCTATTTCATTTTCTTTCTCTTTGAGACATATTTGTCCTTTTTGTACCCATTTACTCACTTCAGAATAATCGAACCAATCAGATTTATCTTTTAATATTTCTGTATTTTTTAATACGCACGCGTTTTCAACAGTATTAGATTTAGGACGAGTTAAAATTTCTAAATTCATGTCCTTCGTTTCTTTATCTATATAATTGGGATAAGATTTGTACATTCTATTTAATTGTTCGTTTTCTATAGTTCGTTTCTCTTCATTGATTGATAAATCATTATTTCGGTAATCTATAATAGTATTTTTAGCATGATCTATATTTTGTGCAATATTTTGATTTATTTCCATACTTCCATTATAAGAATCTAATGTATTTTTTACATTGTACAAATCATTCAAAGCACGTAACGCAGAAATTTTATTATTCCATTTTTTTGTGTCGAAGTCATTATTGTTATATTCGTCAATATTACGCGGAAATTTCGGAGTAACGTTTGAAAACAATGTCGGTTCAGTAGCTAAAATTTTGCCAAATGAAGTGTAATCTGTTTTCTTCCTGGCAAATGCTTTCCGTAAAGACCAGAAAGCAGGCCTACCTGCACCGAGAGGTAACATCAGAAAAGGAAATGGTTCGCTTGTTGCACCATCTGATGGTCTTTTAAGTTGAATATATACTTGCACTGGTTGTTCCACTTGCTGCATACGATAAGTCGGTGTTCTAAATGCAATTGCTGTCTATTAAGATAAATCAATTTATCAAATTAATATTAATAAAGATACAAAATTTAAATAATTTTATATAAAAATCGAATTTCATACTTGTTTATGTACATGAACAGGTTGAAAATCACCAAATCCTTCCCAAAGCACTTGTCCATCTTTTTCTTCAAAGAATCTAACTTGTATATCTTCTTTTGCAACCTTCTCACATAATAAAATCATTTCCATACCACCAGCGACTGATGCGTTACTATGACTGAGTTTGCATATCACAAGATCTGACATTGCCTCTTAAATATTTAATATTTAATTATTTAATACATAATCGAATAATTGATATCTTGATAAAATATAATTAATCTGAACATACTTTTATCAAATATAGGATCGGATACTACTGGTTGTAGTGGCACATTGAATTTTCTTTTTTGTGATCCTTCTAAAAAGACTTGAAAGCATAATCTCACTGCATTGAGATCAATACTAGTAGGTTGTCTTTTGTGTTCGAAGCCAGCTATTAAAAAATTAAATGTGATTTGTTTTGTGCCAAATATAGTTAAATAAATCTACTGAATTTTAATTTACTTCGAAAAGGATCTACACGAATTTCTTCTCTTATTTTAAGCGCCTCTTCAATATCTTTTTTTTTTACACATTGAATTCCAAGATTTGCAAATGTAACTGTCATATTCTCTGATGAAACTTCTACTGTACAAACACCTTGTTTACATGCTTCCTTTCCAACAAGATTATGAGGATGAGGTCTGTATGGTTGATCTTTTGTTACACATGATACTACAACTAGAGCTCGACCTTTATATCCAACTATCTGTAATCAGTATCAGTTGTATGTTATTAATTAGTATTATTATATATTGTTTTTTTTTCTTCTTACTTTTATAGTAGGAAATGTTTTATTTTCTGATGTACTATTTACACCAGGTATACTACCAGCTGATCTGCCTTCACATTCATAGCGAAAACGTAAAGCTTTGCTTGCTGGTTGTTCTATTATTTCAACATAAGGCAATAATCGTTCTGTGTTCATTTCTCTTGGAATTTGATCTTCCCTCCCATTATATTTAGTATCAGTTTCAATGACTTCAACTATACAAATTATGAAATAAAATATAATGTAAAAAATAAAATGTAATTTATGAAATTTATGTAAAAATATAATAAAATTTTCAATACTTACTGACATCACTCATATGTATATTTCCATCACTCATATCATGGAATTGTTCCATGCCTCTTACTGTTTAATACATTGAACAATAGTCATCTGAAAAATGATTTCTTATCATCTTATGTTATTAAAATAATTTCTATTTTATTATATTTCTAATATTATACAGAATTTTTTTTAACAATTCTATTAGAACAATTATATAAAATATAAAATGATTGTAAAGTAACAATATATCAAAAAATTTTTTTTATTCTTTTATATTTTGAACAGTTTCATCAAAGTGAGAGCAAAAATTAACTACATGATCTAACTCTTGACAGAAACTTCATAATATTATGTAGAAAAAATTTCGCGCGCGTTTAGTTAAGATAAATGGAAATATAATAATTGGACAGTAATAAATACCTAGAAAGAAATAAAATGTATAGAAGGAAAATTGATTTTGGGATCAATTTTTTTGATGTAAAGAAAATTGGATGTTCATAAATTCATGAATCGTTCATCTTGATAGAAAAATATATTTATGTCGTAAAAGATGTCGTATAGATGATGATTGATATAAAACGTGTTAGGCGTAACTTTTGATTAACACTAGCGAGTGAATCAAACACATATTAATGAACATGGATAAAAATTTGTTAAATCTCTAGCAAACGAAACGACAGCTGTTCACAGGTATACTTCTAAAGACACTGCACACAAGTGTCCCAAGTCCCAAGGGAAGAGAAACGAGAGTAGAGAGTGAGGAGGGATGCCATGCTGATCCAATCATTATTTTGGGAAAGCCTAGCTTCGTACAAGCCGTGCAGCTATAATTAAACTATCGTAGGACAATGTGACGAGAAAGACTTGCCTGCAGCTTGATCAACATAGTAAGGCACTTTCGAATCTGAAAGCACGCGCACTGTTTTGGATAATTCTTCTAGTAGGAAATGCTTATATTCCTGAAATTTTTTTATAAAACACGCACTGTGCTAAATAAATTGAAGAAACGCGATGTGTTAATGTTTAGATCTATAATTGAAATTCTTGTATTTGTCAAATATTGCTGCGCACACTATTTGCACGCGACATAAAAGCATGCACGGCCGTGACTAGAGACAAGACTTTATGCGGCATAACATTTTGCTCGGACTTTGTATCGGTACTGACATGTCCGTTGCTTTTAATGGTAGAAGCAAAGCAATATGCTATATGCTTCGCGGATACGCGCAAGTACGCGTACCCTGACGGTTCTATACTCACAACCAATTCAAAGTGAGTGAACGTGTGTTAACATGATATACTACCTTTCGATTATTTCCTTGAAATCCATAGATCTAATGACGTCGAATTTTTTAATATTTAATTCCTAATTCTTAATTCTAATTCTCTTCATATTTTTCATATTATCTTTTATATTGATTGCATTTCTTGTTCTTGCATATTTTTAAGCTTGAGTTGAAAACCACTAATAAATTACGTATGTTCAGCGTTCTTTGGCATAAATGTATTAAATATCTTATATCTAAAATAAATTTGTGTCTAAGGTTCAGCGAATTTATCATATGTAGATTAAAATTTTCAGGGACGTAGATAGGTTACCAGAAACTAGGTACTTGATGTCGGATGAGTCATGCAGACACGTCACATAATTCTGTTTTATCATGTGAAATTGTAGAGCGTTAGATAATCATATCTATTTACTTGAAATTATATAAAATGTTATTGTTTTGTTATAAATATTATGTCCGATAACTGTTATTTATATTTCTTTTATATTATAGTTTTGGAAAAATCAATTTCATTACATTTTTTGATCTTAATTATCCTTAAAAAGTTTTCGTAAATTATTTATTATATTATATATAAAATAAATTTAAATTTTTGAAACATTTTAGAATGCAAATGAAATTTACTTGCTTGTAATTTACAATTATACTGTAAATCAGATCTATATGATGCATTACATAAGTTTTAATCGCTCCTTATGCTCATCGTATTGTAGGTGTATTCAATTTATGCAATTCTATGAAGTAGACACGCAATCGTACGACTAATTCATAAGTTATAGTAGTTAAAATAAGAAATTAATGGGAAAAGTATTCATCATGGACAATGTGACTTCTTTATTTGGTTAAAAATATTACTGTTACTATTTGCAAGAGTTACGATGCTTTTTTGTCGTCTTACTCTCACTCGTTTTGTCTCCATGACAAGAGCAAACAACATTAATAATTTTTGTAAAGAGTTTACTCGTGAACTGCAAACGTGATGCCAGAAACTGCGATCACTCCGAAAAGCTCGTCTTCCCTGAGTGTTTCAATAAGCTCCAGGGAAGAATCAAACCAATGTTTTACCAAGAAAAGATTGACGCGATGCATGCAACATAAATTTCTTACATATTCGCAACTTCCCATAAGATGTCAGAAACCCAGCCGATATTATCGTCCGCCAAGGACCTCCTTCAGATTGGCAAATCTCACAACCATCAATCATACAGCTACAATTAATACGGCGAAAAGTTGTCCGGACAGTTCAACATGTTCGATATTACGCGCAATCAGTGCGTCACGTTACAAAAAGAGTTTATCCATGATTGACTTTTCACCTTTAATAATGGACACTGAATATGGCGATCTTAGGTAAAGTTTATGGATAACTTATAATAATTTGAATACAATTGATTTTTTTATAATATAGATCGGATAGTAGTTCAACTATAGAAAAACTTGATGAAAGTGATAAAATGAAAGATACTATTAGTAATGAAATGGGTATCGGTATCGGTATCAAAAAGTGGATGGATGGATTTGTAACATCAGAACCGGAGGAATCTTATTCCCAATTCTTTCAAAATCCAAAGAAAGCAGCAATTTTGGTGTGTCATGTGCTTATGTTAAATGCATGGAGACGCAGACGCAGCGATGTTCAATATCTTAACAGCACAATTGACGATTTAAGCCAGCAAATTGAACATTTGCATCTACAAATTGTCGTTTTGCGTCGATTGCTCGATACGGAGAACAGTCGTGTCAGTAAATTGACCGGTGATGTTCACCGTGCCAAAATGCAATTTGATGAAGTACTGAAAGAAAGGAATACTCTGAAATCGGTAATCCACTTAATACATATTTAAAAATTTATAAGTTTTAGCAATTATGTTTCACATAATTAATTAATTGAAAAAAAAAATAACATCTTCATGTATTTATCATAAAATAGTAACAATGTGCGCATGTTAGGAATAAGAGCTATACATTCAACATCTTGCGGACGATGAACATGAGAGTTCAATGACGTGTATCTAACTAGAGGGATGACGCTAGCATAAGAGCTCGCAATACGACTTTTGGGGCACGCAATAATATATGTAGTTATAGAGACGATCGAATTTTCGGCATTCCTTGGATAAACAAAAATATCTTTCAAACAAGTTCAATAATTGCAATTGTTACTTTTATATTAACAAAAATTTTCTATCTCATTCAAATTTTCTCGTATATTTAAAAAGAAATAATTTGTTGTTCTAAATATTTACAATATTTGAATGTTTATAAATACATAAATATGCATTTATTTTGCGAAATGTAATGGAAACATGCGTCGTAGTCGAGTCATTAATTAGTATATACTATATACGTAAACGAGAAGTTGGCATCGCTCCAGCAGCTAATTGTGAAGCGAAAGAAGAAACTGTATCGCGACGACACAGCATAGATAAAACTGATTCTAGATACTTTCGAAGATTTACGAAGTTTAACTTAATTTTAACTTAACTTTAATTTTTTCGCAAATTGGATTCACCGTTTTCTTTCAGGAAAAAGTAAAATTGGATGAAGAGATCCAACGTTTGACCGGGCTTTCCGAGGAGAGGCAAGTTTCAACGGAGAATATGCGAAACGAACTAATCACCGCGCAAAATCAGCTTCAAGTGGTCGATGAACAAATGTCAAAGGATCGAGAAAAATTGCTGAAATTACGAGAGGATAAAAGGATACTTTTAGAAAAGGCTAGAACAATTTTTGTATTATAATTTATAAATTATCTTCAATGATAAACGCAAGCTTATATATTATACCATTGTAAAAATTGATTTTTACTTGGTGAGTCATTGTTATGCTCGCGAGAAACGAATCTGCAAAGGGTGAATTCTCTTTCAATGCAGCTTTTTTTTTCTATGAACGGATGAGTCATTCGTTCACCCTTTCGTGCTTAGAGAACGATCAATCTAAATTGGTTACAACATATTTTTATGTTTCAAACTCCTATGATACAATTCTTTTATTTCGATCTTTATTTTTTATTTTAATATTATATTTTAAATATCTATGGGATAGTAATAAGGGATAGTAATTAAGGATAGTAATAAGAGTATCTGATGTAACTTACTTTAGATAGGTCAATGCACGAAAGGACATAGAAGTTCGTGGTTGAGTCATACTCTTTCTACCTTATCGGTGACTCAATAACATTATAATACTTTCTTACCGAGAAAAGCAATCGATATTACTTGACCTATTAATTCTTGCTTGGAGAATGTAGAATCAAAACAAAACTCGTGACAATATTAGATATTTCATGAACTTTTTCTTAAAAATAATCATTTATCGATTGTTGAATACGTATGAAAGAAAAATGTAATGTTATTTCAGATAACAGCTAGCGAAACATTAGCGGCGGAACGAGGAACAAGAGCAGACAAAGCTGAATCAATCGTGGAGGATTTACAGGTGAAACTTGCCACACAGATTGCTATGGTTGAATCCTCGCAGGAACAGATAAAACGATATTCAAAGTAAATTCAATGTATGTAAACGTCAATTTGCATTATTCCAATATAAATTCTTTTGCAGGGAGTTGAAAGTTAAAGAGGATGAAAAGAACAAGTTAATTAAGCGTTTAAAATCATCCGAAGATGCAGGGAGAAATCTAAATATGCGCGCCATTTCTTTAGAAGCACAACTGGTTGATCGAGAAGTAGCCTTACAAAATATGCAAGCAGCGTATAATTCACAATTGTAAGTTTTTTTACTTGTTTTTTTTTTTTGAATGATATTATTTAAAATTAAAATTAAAAAAAATTCGCTATATCAGAACCGAATTGAATGAATTGAGAGAACGTTTAATACGTCAATCTCAAGAAGGGGGATGGAGTAGTAGAATGTTGCAATTAGCTGGTAGCGTTGTACGAGCGCCAAGGGCTATATTACGTACTTTACTATCGGGTCCAGTGTTGGTTTCCTAAAGATAGCTTGGTAAGTTACACACAAAATTATAATACCTATTAATAAGAGCATAATAATTGTTCGTTCTTTTAGTTGCTGTTCTTGTTCAAGCGTGATTGCGTTAAACAAAGTGTTCACAAAATGGAATTTCGAGGGTGATGGTGTTGGTTGTTCGATAAGAGGAAGGAGAAAGGGAAGATTTTACGTGTGAAAAGAGATTTTACGTTGAGGAAAAAGAGATATGTGATCGCAAAGAGATGAAAGGAACGAAAATCAGTTTCAAACTGGTAGTAAACTTTCCGGGTACTTTTATCATCGAAATTATAATATATTTTTTTATTTATATTTTTTTTTTTCTATTTATATACTTTCTGATATCGTAAGCTATATAAGCATTTTAAATTGAAAAGAAATGATATATTATAAAAAAAAAAAATTATTAAACTATGATATTATACTAATATTACGATATACTATACTAGAGTACAAACAACTATTCTGCGAAACTGAGGATGGATAAATAAATGCAGATGTTGTACATTTTTTAAATCTATATTTTATCCTTTTTTCGCGTAACATGATAAAATGATAAAAATAAGATACCGTCAGAATCGCTCAATGACGATGATTTATTTCTTTTTATTATGCAATTTCAATAAATACATTCAATAATCGATTAATATGTATATAAACAATCTTAATTGATCGTATTTTACGTAACATTAAAATATACATTTTTAACCGAGATAAAATAAATTTTTGTAATAGAGCGATACTCATGGTATAATATTTTTTTCAAAAAACACGTTACAATAGATCGTAAAATCTAAGTAACCACGTACGAGTGACACAAATACGACGTGTCTGATCACATTTCTTATTATTATGTACTTAAGTACAAGATAACATTGATTTTCATTTTGTTCGATAACAATATGATTTCTGCGGTATATTTTTTTATGCTTCTGCCAGTATAGTAAACATCCTTTCTTATTTGAGGCTTTCGTACGGTAAGTGAAGATACGGCACAAATTTCAGTTCGGAAGATTCGTTCTTATATTATCACAAAATCGTTTTATATTTGAATTGTTGTTGGATGTAATTTTATGTTATATTTTCTAGACGATCTAAAACATCTTTTATGCATAGATTAATCCTGACAACAAATAATGTTGCCCTACAATCTTGAAATTCGGTCATATTCATTGATTTATTATTCCTTAAAAATTTATAGAGAAACATGAAAATAAAAAAAATGCTTGGTGCATTTTTATTTGCAATAAAAAGAATTTTGTAAAAATTATTATAGTACTTATGGATGTAAAAAAAATCTCATCTTTGATTGCTCTGTAATATCAGAGTTAAAAAAAGAAAAAAAGGAAAAAAAATAAAAAGAAGGAAATAAAAGACAACAATGAAAAAATAATACATTTTTCAAAACATTCTTTTCTTCATTCATTTATATATTTCTAGCGAAGAGTAAAAGATAAAAATACTGATTAGGTGAATGACCTAAATCTCACAACGACCTTCTCAAACTTTATAATATATATAACTAACTTTAGCTAATTCGGCAACTATAAAAAAATGTTTCATTGCGTATTAATAAATTGTACAGTTGATTATATCGAATTTGATGGCTTGAGGAACGTGTATGTATCTATTTTTATGAGTAATAAAATTTAGAATATTTTAAACTATAACAAATCTTGATACAATAAATTGAGCAATTTTGATATTTCTATAAGATTGCTCTTTGTATCACTTTTTTATAAAAACGTTACCACAAGCCAGTAAAAATATTAATATCGTTATTTATGTTTTGAAATATATTGGATTGTTATATTGATAGTCATTTGCCAAAACGTAAAAAAAAAAATAAAAAAAAAAAAAGAAAAAAGAAAAAAATTTTTTTTTCCTTTCTTTTTTTTTTAAAAATGTAATAATTTTTTCTGATCTCGTAAATAATATTTAAATAAAATTGTATTAATTACAAATAAAAAAAAAGAAGATAAATAAATAGTAAAATTCGATAAGACTAGAACTTAATTGACATTTAATCTTTAAATCATACCAAATCCTTCAGTACCTTCACTAATCGCTAATAACAAAGCTCGCTCAAAGTGATCGTAACATTCATAATCGGGTAAGCAGAGCTGATTGAAGCTGTAAAAATATTTGAATAATTATTATTTTGAAAAATTATTATTACTATAATTAAAATATAAAATTACTTACCAAGTATGTGCTGTAGGCAAATTAGCAAAAGTTGGTGCTGCTGTAATTTGAAATCGTGGACTCAATTGTTGAAATCCACCTGGTGGTAATTGCGAACAGCCTGTGGTAAATTGTAATAATCGGGCCATCTCCTCTTGCGTGAAGTTGCTAACTGCAGTCCAGAACCAATCAAGAACTCGAAGAAACTCTGGAGAGCTTCCATTAGCTATATGATGCGCACGTAAATCTGCTACGCTGTATTCACCAGTACCACACAATAATAACTATAACAAATACATACGAAGATATAAGTGGAAGATATATAAAAATGAAAGAGAGAGAAAAATATAAATTATATACTTCAAGTTCGTTTTCATCAAAAATTCCCAAAAGATTATCAGGAATAAGTTCGTTTAGACCTCTTAGAAAATGTTCTACTTCGTTTCGTACGGAACTAGCGAGCCTATGTTGTGCGAGTGCATCCAAATAACGAAGTTTCGTATCGTTTGTTACACGAATCTTACTACCTCCGGGAATTAATTCAGCTACCTATAATAAATGAATTTAAATAAAGTAATATAAATAAATATATAATATGATCTTACTTTTAATAATTGACCATCTTTGTCATATTCTTCTTCGACAAAATAAAGTTCCATTTCCTCGACATCATTTTCAAGAATATACTTTATTTTGCTCAGATATAAATCTGGATCATCCTGTTCGAAATACTATAAGAAAAATAAAAATATTGTTTTATTTTTTTGTAATTTTGTTTTTTTTTACTGATGCAGATAAAAAATTATACCTTGTAATGTACTCTGAGGCCTATGATTTGTGCAAGAAATGATCTCGTAAATCTTGCACGTACTAACTGTCTATAGGAACCACCAAGAGCAGATTCATACAAGCATTTGCCTACGATTCGCCCTGCAAACTCATAATGCTTTAGTTTAAGCTGTGAAGGCCGTTTACTGTTAGGATGAACTAGTGCCTGCTGTGATTCTCCGAAGGATGCGAATAAACCGTTTCCTGAATCGAATAGAGCCGCGCAAATTAATTCGAACCACTCTCGTCGAACACCGCCCCAATCAACGCCTGAAATGAAATATTAAATCTTATTATTATATATTTCTTCCAGTAGCAAGAAATATTCTGTAAGGAACATACCTTGTTCACCTTGAAAACTGATCTCAAAATTTCTACACCAATCACTAACAGAGAATCCTTTTGTAGATTTCATAGACTTAAAAGGAAAAAAAAAAGAAAAAGAGTAATCGATTTGACTATACACCGCTTTAATTAATACTCGATATTTACCGATTCTAGCAATTTATCGCGTTGAACTTTCACCAGAAGTTTTTCGTGGTAATGTTTTTGATGATGCTTTCGAACTTCGTGATAAAAGAAATCTTGTTTGTCAGCAAAAGTTTCACTTCCACCTATATTTTTCAACAAAAACAACGTAAATGTAGCGGCTATTATATCTCGATACAGAGAAATTAATTCAACGGGTGGCTGACATCCATCATCGATAGAAAAAGAGTCGTAACCATCGTATTGATTATTTGAACAATCAAAATGGAACTGAAAGACATCGTTTTAAATTATTGCACGTGTTATATCTATGGAAAAGAAAATTTTAATTTTTCCCTTCCGAGAAATTGAATTACTTACTTTAGTTGACGGGCAAAGCCTGAAAGTAACGAGCCTTTTTGGTATAATTCTCAACAAGTATTCCTTGATAGTGAGCTGTTTAGGCGAAATAAAGCAGACAACTTTTTTCGGTTTCGAAAATTTTTCTCCTTGCATGCCCAACAATTTTGCGGCATAACAAATGTTGGGATCTTTCGAGGCCACGTTATTATGTACCATTCTAGCAACATCACCTACGCTAACAAATATAAATACAGTAAAAATAAAACTTCGTTGTCAACAAAATTTAAGAACAAAGTATCTTTCGTACTCTCGAGTACAATGATGTCAAAATCCCCGTTATGTAGCTGCAGCCCACGTAAACTAACTGTCGCATGGTAACAATTGCCCTTGGGAAAACTGACTTTTAAACGAATCCTTTGATTTGGAGAGTCATAGTCAAATTGTATACTGCAATTTGTAATAGCCGATTTATTCATTGTACTACCGATCTGTAATTAAAATAATCGTAAAAGAATTTAATCACAATAACTATTCGTTAAATTCCATCTAGCCGTTTCTACTAACATTACTTGCCTGAGTAATGTTAACTTGATAACCCTCCGTAGGTTTATCACCAGGTCCAAATATGCATAAATTATCGTATTCATCTCGCGGCTCTATTGTCATAGAATGTGCAACTCCGGCTGTACAAACGACCGTTGAACTTTGTCGTACGAAGACGGTCTTATTCGGATCTGGGGGGCCTAAATGATATAAAATATAAATAAATACGATTTGAACAATTGGTTGTAATTCTGTATCTTATTATAAATATTATGTTTTGAATAATGGCGAATCATACCGGGAAGAAAATTTTTAAGAAACGGGCTGCCGTGAACGTGACACGAACCAATAAGTACGGCTATTCGATATTGTCCAGCATGGCGGACAGTAAACTTTACAACTGCAGTGTTTGCAGCTAAGGGATCAGTGCCTCCTAACTCTATTAGGGTAGCTACTCTTCGTGTACCCTCTGTGACTTCGACGATCAAATTGTCTTTGTCACAAATTGGGTACGGTTGGCCGTTGCGTTGATAAAACTGTAAATCACATTTTGAAAATGAAATACGATCGTCATAAAAATAATAAATTGGCTAACTGTTTGGCTCGGCAAAGAAATAAATTTTATTTTTATTACACTTGTTTCTAAATATATTATTTTAAAAACTTTTACTCCGTATACCTTCACTGTAAACGTCATGGTTTCTCCCACAAGTTGCGGCTCATCCCATGCAAAATGAACCCGACAATTGCTCGGTAGTAAATACTTTCCCGTCACATATTGTAACAAGGAGTGTTTTGCCTCTGGTGCTAGAGCCGGCTGTGTCATAGCAGCCAGGGTCACTAACCCTGCTACCGACACAGAGACAACTAACATTCCACCTGCCAGGTACAAGGGAAGGAAAGTTATTCATCAAGTTTTTCCTTGAAACGCCTTTTCCGCACATTATGTACAATTTTACAGTTTACGAAAAACGATGAAAAAGAATCATACCCCATGTCCAAGCGTCTTGATGTTGGCTATTTTTCACCACGGCGCTCCACAAATCAGCCTTGAGGGTTTCTAAATCTTCCTTTGAAGTAGGCAACGTCTGTCTGGCCTGGGTCCATCGCGGTAAATCCTTGCCAAGGGCTGCCCGTGCCGCATTATCCTCCACCCAATACACATCCTCCAGAGACATCACTTCCATCTGCATTAATCTGATGAAAAAAAAAAAAAGAAGAAAAGAAAATGAAAAACTTTCCTTTCGAAGTGGACCGCAATATTCGCGTAACAAACAATTGTTCATGGAAATTTATATTTGTTATGTATCTAAAAATAACCGTGAAAAATATTCCTTGGAAAATATTCTGCTCACTTTTGATAATGGCTGTGCAAGCCATGGTCAGTGAGCCATTGGCGTAAAACGAGCCTTTGTTGCAACAAACGTGCGGCGCGTTGCAATCGTTCCTCGTCCTGGGCTGGTAATTCCGGCAACGCATCCACCTCGCCACAACTCGCAAGGGATGAGATACCTGTAACATTCGAATCATTTCCTTCCTCTATGATCTCGCAAAAGAAAGAAGAGACAGAAGAAGAAGAAAACAAAAAACCAAACAAAGGAAATGGTCGAGCAATTAATCGCATAGAATTATATCCTGAGCTATTGCAGACGAACGATTATTATTATTATTATTATTATTATTATTATTATTTTTTAATTAGACTCAATCAGAGGAATTTGCGATAAGGACGGGTGTCCGTGTATAGAAAACGACAGGAAACGAGGCCTGATAATTCGAAACGAGGAGCTGATTCCTCCACCTAATTTTCATTGCGCAGTCATTCGTCGTAAAATCGTCAAACTGTGTAAGCCATTTAAAAATGCGTCGTACGTCGTCCCTCGTCTTTCCACTGTGCATTCTCAAGTGCATCGGGTTTGCGCTTACGATATGCATCGTGAACAAACACGAAGAAGGTGAGGCAAAAACTTTTCCTCTTCGCTCGCGTTTAATTTCCAATTGTTCCGTTTACGGAATCGGAAAAAGTGGAACACCATTCCTCTATCTTTTTTCCCTCGATGATCGTTTCTTAAAGTTCTTTTTCTTTTTTCTTTTTTTTTACGAGAAGAGAAAAGATAAAATGATTTTTAGAAATTTCTCTAATCTATCGAGTAAATGTGCTTGTTACAGGGAACGGAGAGTTGAGAGTCGATCGGTTGCAATGCTCCAACGTCACGTTACAAACAGTTTTCAATGAGACGACGGACTCGGTGAGGTCTATATTGATCTTCAACTCG
The DNA here is from genome assembly GCF_029169275.1 of Apis cerana. Lineage (NCBI taxonomy): Eukaryota > Metazoa > Arthropoda > Insecta > Hymenoptera > Apidae > Apis > Apis cerana. The sequence goes on along the minus strand of NC_083855.1, from coordinate 10,917,369 downwards.
AATTTGCGGTACATTCCGGAACGAGCTTTCGCGAGATACGCGAAACATTTGCAGTCCTTGAACATGCACCATTGTCGTATAAACGACATTCATTTGGAAGGGTTCGGCAGTTTGGTTAATTTGAGGAAACTCGGCCTGCCGAACAATAACATCACGCGTGTGAGGGAGGCATGGTTCAAGGATTTAGTATATCTGGAACAATTGGACCTGTCTTTCAATAAGATCGATATAATTGAACCGGTGATCTTCGACAAAATGCCGTTGCTGAAGCGACTCGACGTCCGAGAGAATCGTTTAACTTGTCTGGAAGCTTCAACGTTGCCGGGTGGTATCGACAAAGTGTACTTCTCCGGCAATCGTTTGAGTTTCAAATGTCGGGGAAAGGTAAGCCAAGGTAGAGCAAGGCCGTAGAATAGAAAGCTAAAGCTGTCTCTTTCGAAGAATTTCGTTTCTTGTTAAAATTCAGGGACGGGGATCGCGAGGTGCGACGAAATAGACGTTGCGATTCGGTTTATTTATCGATTCGGAAATTACAGCTAACTCTGTGGATGCGGGACCACGGGGTGAACTACGAAAACGGGGAGAGCGAGAAGGAAGCATGGCTGGATAAGCTGCTTTGGCTCTGCGCCATCGGCGACACGAGCGTGGCCGAATCAGAAATCTTGATGAAAGAATGCATTATCCTGAATTTGTTCAATCAATTTCGAACAGGTCTGAGCATTGAGAAATCGAATTCCACGACCAACCATTGTGCCGCCGAGAGATACCAATTGACGAGTTGCATAGCTGCGGAGAATCATCATCAGCTCACCAACGGGAACGTAATCAAGAAACTGCTCTTCTACATCCATCAAACGAAAATGAATTAAAAAAAAGAAAGAAAAAGAAAGGAGGTAAAAAGTAATTAAATAGCTTCGTAACGGTTTTAAATTAAGCGTAGAATTTTAGGATTGAAAATATAATAATAATTATGAGTAAAGATCGTCTTTAATTTTTGAAAAGCAAACCGGTGTGTTAGAAAATTTTTTCCTCGAACCTTCGTTCGTACGGAAGGAATACTTATTTTTACGACGAAATTAATCGCAATATAATAATTCGTTGGATTAAAAAAATGTTCATTTTCAACGTGAGATTTTTTTTTTTTTTTTACTTACCGGAAGAAGCGCTACCGCTGGGCCGTAACGACATGCCGATGGACGATATCTCGTCGGCAAAGAAATCTTTGTCGCGTTGTCCATCTCGACAGCCTCGATTTTTGTCCGGCATAATTCCTCCACGGTGTTCTCTTCGCTCGTCAACTTTTACCGACTACGAAGCATTCTTTCTTTCGTTCACCGTCGCATCGCTCGCTCGTCACGAGGTCATCTTCTCGAAACATCATTACACCACCGTTTCATCTCATTAATCTTGATCGATTTCGCGGTGGAATAAAACCGTATAATAACAAATTCGCGAATAATTACGGGCGCGTCAATTTCGAAAACGAGATATTTAACATTCTTTGATACTACATAATCGCGCGAAAATAAATTTATACCCGAGTTGCGTCGTATCGGCGAACAATGAAACCTTCTACCTTTTGTTTTGCGACTGCCACGCGCAAAGTGCGACTGCTGCGATGATTGAATGACGAATAGCCATTGACAATTGTGCGGGACGTGACGGTATTGTCAAGCTGATGTTTAATATTTCGCTTGTCGTACAAACGGTTAATGCGCAGCTAGTGTACGTATATATATACATATATGTGTATTTTTTGCAACGAAGCGAATGTAATTAGAAAGGAAAGAAGAAAGGGAAGCTTGTAACAAGAGGCGAAGCATCGATCAATTTCTTCTAGAGGAAAGAAAGGGAAGGTTGCATCGCGACACGCGATTAATTTTAATTACAAGAATCAAGGGTGAAAGCTATTACAGACTCGCGCGAACAATTAGAAGAGAGAAGATCGAAAGCAAACCGAGGTAACAATATTTGCTCGATACTGTTAAGATGATAAATGAAAAATTCGCTCAATACTTTACGTGCACGCGATTTCGAGCGCGTCGTGAATAATTAAGAAGGAATTTCGGTGAAACTTTTTCGCCATCCCTAATGGACTAACTTTGCGGGGATCTCTCGTCGAGGGTTCAAGGATTAAACTTATTCGGTCGTGTGCGGCGCAATCGAAACCTAGCAAAGGAAAAAAAAAAAAAAGGGAGATGTTTCGGCGTATATACTTTCGCCCGCGTTGACCCAGATCCGGGGCACGGGATTCGAATAAAGAGATTGATAACTGTTTCGATGGATTCTCCGGTTGACTATCGGCGCGCTTTCAGGCCGCTCGATTAGCCATGCCGATCAAACGATCGCGGATCGATAGGGTGGCGATTTAATCAACTACAACGGAACGTTACCATGAATTAAACGGGTCCTGAAAGCGGGTCAAGAGTCCACTCGAGGTCGAACCGGGGTTATCGTACCCGTGTTTTCCACGCTCATCTCGTTTCCCTGCACAATTTATTGGCCGACGTGTACCGTGCCAATTGCCGCCGATAAAAAAAAAAGGAACGATTGGAAGGACGAAACATAGGATTGCATTTCGAGGTACAATCCGTGGAACAAATTGGACGAAATGGTACGCGTGTCTCCTCCGCGATTTTTCGATCTCTCTTTTTTTAACGCGTTTAATAATCGAGTCTCGTCGAGTCGTTAAGTCGTTAGTTAAACCTCGAAACGAAACAAGGGCACGAGATTACATCTAGAAGTAAGTGGTGGTGATGGTAAAAGATCGAATCGCGGTGGTATTTTTAATTTCAAATTTTCCACCTCCGAGTAAAAGGAAAAAGTAATGGAAAAATTCGCGGACCATTTCGTCCCATCAAGTATTACAGGACTTCGAGGGATAAACGTTCCATTAGCGAGTCCATCAAAGCTCTCGAGCTCGTAATGTTTCAAAGGTAAAAGAAGAATGCGGTGGCTCTCCGTGTTTTTTGGATCTTTTCCCCCCTTTCTCTCTCCCCTCCCCTTCCCCAACCTTTCTCCTTTCCCCTTTTATTTTTTTCTGGGCCGTGGTCGAAACGGAAATGTACACGTGGAGGAAGAAAAGGAGAGAGACGTAGCATGGGAACAATGAAAGAATCAGGCCCGCGTAGAACACGGCAATCTCGACGTGGACTCTTGACCTTTTCGAACGGATATCCTTCACTGGCATTACTTCGTGCTAACGATCCTTTCGGTGGCGAGGGGGAATAGCAACGGGGTTGGAGCAGCGGCAGGAGGTAGTGGCGGCGACGATGGCGGCGGCGGCGGCGGCGGCGGTGGTGGTGGTGGTGGTGGTGGTGGTGGTGGGCAAGGAAAACCAGGGCATACATACGTATGTCATACATTCTCATGATTATGCACGAGAGAGTTGCCGGTATTATGAAGGTAGGACAGATCGATTCCTACACATTTGCCATTGCACGCTTTTGTGTCTATCTTCTACTTAACCGGGGGATATTGCGCCGAATTGCAACATTTCGTTTTCGCCTGGTTAAAATTTCCCTTCCTCTCTTATTGCCGTTTGCCCATGTATTTCGAGAGCGATATTCTGGGAATATTCGCGCACCAGGGGGGAAGGGGAGGGTTGAGAAACAAACTTGGTGACACAGTTTCACCACCATGGCGCGTAATACTCTGGCGTGTTACCGCATTAATGGAATCCAGTGCACGGCGGCGTGCCGTTTTTTTAGCCTTAACGGCAAAGCGATTAAACGATCCTACTTGTAACCACGATTCTCTTTCTTACTGTCTCCCTTCCTCTCTCCTCCTCGCCTTCCCTCCCCTCAATCTTTTTTCCCTTGAAATTGTAAGAAGCCAGCGATAAGTTTCGGTGAAAAGAAGTTTTTAGAGGACCCTCGGGGATCAGCTTTGCTCGAATGAAAGGATACGAAAGCGCGATGAATACCTTCCTCCAGCGAGAACGAGCGATTGTTTCCCGGACTAATTAAAATCTTGCCGGCTACTCGAGACTCGAGTGTGTGCCTATCTAGACTGTCTTCTTCTTAGAGGGAAGGTACAAGGGATACACAATTTTTGCCAAGTGATGAAGTTTATTAACGTACTATTCGTTGTACAATACGCATTCGCGAGCAAATATTTATTTCAATTTTTTTTTTCACGATTGAGAAAATATATCATTGATGCGAACCATGATTCATGATTATATTATACAATGGATGTGTATATGTATACATGTATATTGAATCGAAGCGATACCGTGCATTCAAGTGTTTGTACGTACATTTCCTTTTCCCATGCGATTCGTATGCGCATTTCGATCGTCTATCTAAACGAGATAATCGGGGGTTTCAAGTGTATCTGTAGTATAGCTAGGTATATGTATTGATTTGTATCTCGTCAATTTGTTTTTTTTTCTTTTCGTTTGTTTTTTTGATCAATAGAAATGTAGAAAAATACGATGAGTAGAGGATACGCTCGTGGAATGATTAATTGTTCGTGGCGCAGTAAAACGTAATTGGTATCCGGAATTCGTTGCGTCGCACGTAGACGGATAACACCGTTAAATTCGCGTAGTTTATTGCAGAGTTGGATAACATTTACATCATTCTCGAAAGCAATAATGCTGCATGGATATTTTTTTTCCCCCCATAAAACATGTCCAAGCAAGATTCATCGCGTCAAGTACAAAGTAAAGGGATTATAATACCGTTATAATCCCGTCCGTTTGATCAAAGAAATTTTTGCTTTCAATTTGTTTCAACGACCGCCATTTAAATTAAACTCGCGTAATTTCAAAACCATTTTATGCTCGTATAAAACTCATCTCCCTCCCCCTTTATTAAAGAGAACGTTTAAAACAGGTATTCGTGGGTATATACGATTCCTTTCTCGAATTTTCGATTGTTCGTTCGAAATTACGCATTTCGTTGGTAGAATGGCAATTAATATTTAATGCAGCCAGTGAAGCGTGTCAACTCTGAGTCAACTCTTTTTCAAACTCGTTCTCGACGGGAAATTTTTCCGCGTTAAGAAAGGTTAAGGTCACGTGGATCGATACTTTTCCCATTGGCCGACGTTTACTTCGTGCAACTTACTTGTACGCAACAACGACACCGGGAAAATCAATTTTAACCGCGATCAATTAATCCTATTCATCCGTGTACATCGACAACATCCTACATGTTTATCTCTCTGCGCGCGTGTCGCCAAACCCGCTCGATTTCCCAATCGATCGACCTGCCAATGGATCATCCTCCCGCTCCTTTTATTACGAGCCTCTCGCTTTCGCTCGTAACGAGAGCGCGGAAAATTTCGTGTTCGGGATTGATTTATGCCCACGGACATCCCTCCCCGAAAATTTCGTTTCGCTTCATTATTTTCGAACAATGCGGACACGGAAAACGATCCGTGATAAATTACGACACGTGGACAATGAGGAAAATGGCCGAGGTACTCTGGCGGATTATATCGATTCCACCTTGGGATGAGTAATGATTTTAAAAACGTTTTCAAACTTGAATAAATATTTTTGAAATGCCACAGTTTCTTTTTTCAAAAAGAATATCATCTATTCCTATAACGATTTCTATGCGCTTTTTCGTATATTATATCTCCATTCACTATTCCCTTCTTTCGAATTACCATAACTCCAACTCGAGTTATCCTATATCCCGTACGTTTATCTTTCGGTGAATACATGTATATATACGAAAGGAGAAAGAAGAAAGTTGGGAAAAGTTGGGAATTCAATTTTCTTTATTCCAATCTTCTCGAGTTCCCCAACGGCAAGTTTCGACGGGATCGACATCGAGCCGATAAAACGCATTACCGGCAAACTTTTCCTCCCCCGGATCACGATGCTCGTGGGAAAAACTTATCGTTCAAAGTGTCGCAATGCAGGACGCGTTCGCCGCGCTTTAGGCGATCCCTTATTTTTCGAAAATGCTCGAATAGAGAGAGAAAGAGAGAGAGAGTGTCGCGAGAGCGGAGTCGTGACGTCAACGTCTTTCGCGAAGACGTCCCGTGACCTCGCGCGGCCCCGAATAACAAAGCCTTGAAGCGGCTCGCAACAACAACACCTACGCGGTCATATCAAATTTCGGGAAAAGAGAGAAATTCGTCCCTCGATGAATCCTCGAATCCTTGTGATTACCCCTTTACCCCTTAAGAAAACGTTTTTTGCCAACCTTCAACCCCGAAAAATTCCGCGAGATTCAAGCGAACGTTCGCTTGCATGGAAATCGCATGCTCTACGTGTTCTCTTAATTGAAGGGGATCAGGGAGATTTTTTCACAATTTTTAAAAGCATGCAATTTCTGTCGAGGGCGGTGCAACATTAGGGTGAAGGATAAAAGCAAAAGGATAAAGTTCGACTGTACTTCAACTGGTTCTTCAACTGATTCTTCTTGTAATTAAAAATAATAACGAAGCGCGCGCGTGACATTCGATCGTGAGAAACGAATGTTCGTCGAAGAGAGAAGGAAAAGAAGAAGAAGGAGAAGAAGAAAAAGTGAACTTACGGATTCGAATCGACTTCTCGTCACCTGAAGACTGCTTTTCCGCCGGAGGATCGGTGTTCGGCGACTCGAAGTTGAGGGAGGGGGATAAAAGATCGCGGGCAACCCAGCGGAAAGGGGGCAGCGTTGCCAGCAAAAAGGTATATGCGGCTATTCGAAATGCAGTTCTCGGGCGCAACAAACAAAATCGTACCCCTTCGCAACAGGAGAGTGTCGCGTCGCACTTGTTTACGATATTAATTACGATCTCGCTACTTGTTGTCTACGGTAGGTGGGAGGGGAGGGGATGAAGCGAGAGGACTCGTATCCTCGGGACAGGTGGAGAACCAGGTGAGACCTAGAGAGACGTTCTACGGTGCTCGTTCCGATGTATACGCGTCTCGAAGTCGAGGTACGCGCGAATAATGACGGGGTTGGAGAATAGGGGGTGGAGAGGGGTAGTATCGGGGGATGATAAAACGCGAGCTCTTTCTACGATCGACTTCGAACGCGTCTACTAAGGGTGAGGCGGGCCAATGTGTCAAAGCCTCGGTGAACGCGCGAACATCCGAGGTTCGTTCACGATTTCATCGTTCACAGGGATTCCGTTTTTATGGTGGTTCATGCGTACGCGCCCTCTGGCTGCGCGCATAATGCTCACGTCGTTTGGTTCACGCGATTGAACGGGTCCGCGAGAAATAATGCGAAAGGACGTAGTAAGGGGACGTTAATGAGGGTTTCCGCCGTGCGAGTGCCTCGACACCGAGAGCGATGCGACTCCGCGATCCACTCGCGCGGACTCACGCTAGACGACTGCATACGATACGATTACACGGACAGAGCCACCCTCTGCCACCCGTTCACTACTCCCACCCAACCACGCTACGAAGACCACGCCAACCAAAACCGATCCTTCGCTTTCTTCCTTTTCTTCCAAAATCGTCCATCACCATTTTGCCCGTATCTCTGCTATCGGTTTAATCACGCCATCACGCTTTCTCCCTCTTTTTCTTTCTCGTTGACCATCGTTTTTACGAAAAATTCTACTCTTTTATTTCCCTCTCTCCTCTCCCCCTATGAAATTCTACTCCTTGTAGACGCTCGAAAGAAGTCTAAAAAATATGCATCTTCGGGAAAAATTGGAAATCAATGAAAGAGGTAGACGGAGAAAGAGGTTGATTTTCCATTACGTTTTATGGAATCGTTCCAAATATAAGACGGGGCGATTCATTTTCTTGCTACCGCAATAGATTAATTTGGTTTAAAAATTAAAAAAAAGAAAAAAAAAAGAAAAAACTTTCGATGATACTTTTAAACGGGCTCGAATTTGTCATTGGTCCTAACATTGCCTTGAATTTTTCCAGTAATTGCAGCGCACTCATCGTTCAATCGTAAAGAAATGTTCACGTTGAGCGCTCTCGACGAGTAGTCATATTTAATCTTTGACGATCTACTTTGATGATCGATAAAAAATCTGGAGAGGGACGTAGTAACTATTGAGGACAGTTACTTGCTGACTGGATCATTAGTTCGCTCTCGACAAAAGAATCTTGTTTTCTGCCGTGTCAACGGAATTCAAAACTTCTAAAGGATCTTTTTATTTTTTTATTATGCTAAAAATAATTAAATTAACGCGAAAAATTAGTATAAAATAAATACCGATAATAAATTTATTTGCGTTATATAATATAAAATTTGCACGAAATGAACCAAATTATTATTATTATAACGATATATAATTGGTCAGTTATTTAGATGATTCGTAGCGCAATTTCGTTTAAATTGACAAACTTGATATAGCAGGGATAAAGATACGATTATTCGAATATAAAAGTATTGGATCATTAAAATTTATTGCCAATATACGAGTGCTTTAGGACCAATCGTTCAGTGATGGATAGATTAAAAAACAATAAAGGTGATTGTGTACATACAAAACGTTTGCTCTCGAAAAGGGTGAGAGCAGGGGCAGTGTCCCCACCCCATTGGCTCAAGTGCAAACAGCGCGCAGTGACATTGCCGCAGCTGGGAACTTCGTATCCATTCGTTCATCCCACCAATACCGAGGTATAAAAGCCTAACTCCGAAGGAACATTCGCGCAAGCGCTTATATCCTTGGCACCAGCCAGGGCCAAGATGATAAAAGTTTGGACACTGACGCAGATTTATCAGCTTGCTTCGCTTTGGTTTTTGAATCTAATAAGAAAAACATGCGGAGGAACAAGCTACGATAAAAACTGAAGTATAATTTTGCGCATATTTTATAATATTTTTTCTTTCTATTTAATCTGTAATCTTTTTTTTTTTTTCATTTAACATTTTAGAGCTTTACATAAAAAAAATTCTCTATTTTTCATTTAATAAATCTTTATAAATATTTTTCATAGGTATATAAATATATAAAGAAAAATATTGCAAAATTAATTATACATAACACAGGAGTTTAAATTGCTCTTACATAACTCTTTGAAATGGTAATGAATTCCGAAGCATCACAATTCTTGATGCAGTAATGAATAACGTTTGCAAAGGCTCGTTAAATTCACATTATCGTACAAAGACCCGTAATTTAACGATCAATCGATAATACATGCTTAACAATGAATTTCAAGTTTGAATAATGAATCTATTGTGCAGTATAGTAATTGTTTTAGAAAGTCGCCAAATAGAATGAGTTATATATTAAAATTGATTGTTTTATCTTTTATCATAAATTGTTTACAAATTGAAAAATTCTTTTATTTATGAATCTTTATATGAATTGATATTTGGTAATTATGCAATGCATAATATAAGAATAATAAAATAATGAAATTAGAAAAGTAACTAAGAGAATTCTGACCTTTCTTTTTGAAGAGAGGTCGATATTGTTTCAGTCCAATTTCGGCAAGCCATTGATCTGCTTCGGTGAGATCTCCGTTGTTTGCATTTCCGGTGACAAGCATCAAAAGTTTGCCAAGGGATAAAATCATAGTAAGGGCTAGGAATACCCCAGATAATACAGTCGACCATCGTGCCATTTCCTGATAAGTGCATCTTCAAAATGAATAGTAATAAATTATATTGAGAAATTGCGTGTATACGTATATATAATATTTATGTTAACAGGTTAAGTGTCTGAATTGAGGTTATGTCACCATAGTGTTTGTAAACAAATCTATGTCCGAGAAATATAACTAGTGGTACTTTGCATTAATCGACTTACCACATTTTCATAAAGCTGTTAATCCATATATGATATCATCGACAAAATTGTGCTTGTGCAGTTTTACGGAGTAAAGACTTACATACTCATACAGAATAAGGATTGCTGTAGATGGAGTGACAGATGAAGAACACTATAAATTTCTAGGGATTTCATACAACAGCTTTTCTTCTAATGGACAGACTGAAAATCAAAAAAATATACATTATTTACGTATACATAGAAAAGTTAATTTATATATGAAAAATATAAATTTTTTATGATATATAAATAAAAAATTTATGTATAAATAAAATATATTCTTTGACATATGAAAATGTAAATATAAATATAAAATATACATAAGATATATAAGAATAAATATATATATATTTGCATACGAAAATTGAATTAATTTCTGTTAAGATTTTTAATTAGTAGGTTTCACAAAGAAAACAAAATTAATCAGATATTGGAACTATTTATTAAATATATAAACTTTGTAGAAGAAATATACATAAAGAGAGGAGAAAAAGAATAGAGATAGCGTAAAAATTGGAAAATCAGCGCCATCTTTTAAATACCAAAGACATTTCTTTAAAAGTAAAGAAAAGAATTGAAGAATAGCGCCATTATTTGAATACTAAAAAAAACATCTTTTTAAAAGTATTCAAAAGATGGCGTTGATTAATTTTTACTTTTCCTACTCTATCTCTCTTTTTCTTATTATACACTGTCCTTTTTTTATATATTTCATTATTTTATTCGATAATCGAGAAATGGCACTAATTTTAATATTTTTTTTTATCTCTATTCTACTTTCACTATTTCTCATTAAATGTAGTGAAATTGAAATATTTTCTAGATATTGAATTATATTTTTTAAGTTTTGAATTAAAAAATCAACAATATTAATACAATTTCCGTCAAAACAAATATAAAAATTATATTTTACGAATTATTAACAAATAATATATAATACATCATTATTAACAATTTAATTTTACATGTAAATTGATATGATTTAAATTATAATTTATATTTAATAAGCGTTTTTTTAAAATCTATATTCATTTCGTAAAATAATTGGCGATTGCTTTATGTACAAAATTGTTGCTTATGTGCAAAATTGTTACAATAATTACATTAAAGGACAAGTCCTTGATACGATACACCATCAGCTTCTGGAGATTCCATTCTATTCCTTAAATGTTCTAGTGTATTAGCTAAATGTTTTTGAATTTGTTCTGTTTCTTCGCTAACTTCTAAATTAGGAAGTTCTTCTTTAATTTTTGCTATTACTTGATTTATAATATCGACAGTAAACTAAAAAAAAAAAAAAATAATAATAAATATTAACTTATATACATATACATATTAATAGAAATATAATTCTTACCATAGTATTGCCTTTTTCATAGAAATAGATATAATGATTTAATAATTCTACATAAAGTTGTACTTGAACTGAAGTATCCATACATTGACTTGCTATTCTGATACCTTTTCTTAAACAGTCCAATACTTTATATCCATTTTGCATCTTAAAAAAATATGTAAATTAATATATATAATTTTTAAATAATTTTATTATAATATATATAATGATATTTAAATAAAAAAAAAAAAAAGGAATAGCATTCACCTCTTTTCCGCCACTTGCTAACGATTTTCCTGACCAAAATATATGAGAGCAAGTAGCGATACCTCTACATTGGTCTGGTTTTCTTAATAATTTACTAGCATATAAAACACATTGGTTGCGTATTGGTTCCGCATTTTCTTCACAAAAACAACTCATTTGTTCGAATGTTGCAATGATTAATGTAATAGCTGCTAATTGTGCTTTAGAATCACTTATTTCATCTTCATATATTGAAAATGCTTGACTCATAAATTCATAAGCAACCATCTCAAAATTATCGAAACGAATTTCACCTATTGCTATTGCACCTTGTAGAAATAACCTCAATGGCAATTCAGCCAGTTCAGCCTTCATTAAAGCTGTAATAGTTGCATGACAAAATTGAAAGATTTTTTGACATTTTTTTTGCCACATTTCATCCTGTAACAAAGAAAAATAATCAAGTCAACTCTTTGCAAATTATAACAAGAAATTAATAATTTACTAACTTGATCCTTCAATCCTTTATATGTATAAGCTAGTTGATAAGCCTGAAAAACAATTGGTGGTAAAGTATATTTTATTCTTTTATTTCCACCTGCGCTAAAATGTTTTCTAGCAGCACTTAATATCATGTATTGCTGATCAGCTGTTTCAGACTTAAAGTGATGAATCAATCTACCAAGAAGACCTTGTTCTTCTGCAAAATCTTCAGGATCTTCTTCTATATTTGGTTGATCTAGTTGGTCTTGTACTAATGGAGACACCATAGAAAGAACTGCATCTACTTGTTCTAGAGTCGGTATTAAAGTCTCATTTTCTAAAATATTTGTTATTATATAAATAGCTAACAACTTTCTGCCTTCATAATCAAAATAATCAAGTAATGGGGCAAAATGTTCAAGTTTTAAAGCAGTTAATATGTTTTTATAATTATCTATTGGAATTTTCATTAATCTCACTAACTCTCTTGATACAGCACTATTATATTCAAGTCTAGAAAATTTATTAAATTTATTATATATTTATCTATATATAAAAACTTATACTTCATATTATATTATACATACTTATCTACATTCTGTTTTTGAAATATTTGAACAGTCGTTAACAAAACTTTATCCACATAGTTTACTCTATCAGGATAACACTTATGTGCTAAATTAATAAGAGCCACTTGAAGAGAAACTATATCTTCTGGAGGCATGTCTTGTCTTGTCTATAAATAATAATCAAATATAATAACAATTAAAAATAATTAAAAATTTAATAATTATAAAGAAAAATTTTCAGACTTAAACTATATAAGTAAGGATATTGAATATTAATAAGTATTAATCACATTATTATCAAATTTGTGCAGTATCTGATCATCATAGAAATAAATTAAATAAAATTGAGTTAACAATATAAATTCTTTTTATATATATATAAATCATACTAACTTGTATAATTATAGCTATTTGATCACTGAAAACATCAAAAAGTTTTACATCCTGTGGAATTCCTGGTACTTGGTTAGGACTTCCTGGCCCTCCCACACCATCTGATCTTTGACTAAATGCTGCAAGACGATCTATTAATGAAATAATTATGTTTTTTACATTTACACCATTTTGTAATTCAGCACAAGACTTTAAAAATGCATTTAATGTTTGTAGGTGAAATTCATCGGGAAAAACCTAAAAATATGAATATGAATATTATCAATAATCATTTTTTTTATTACAATTTTAAATATTTATAAATTTAAAAATTTATCTTTCATTTACTTGAATTATGCATTCCATAAGATATTCCTGAGCAATTGCATCTCTGCAACTGACTACTTGTTCTAAAATTCCTGGTAAGACAAGCTAAAAATGATTATTATTAAGTAATTATTCTGCAAAATTTTAATAAATTAAATATATTAAGATTAACCTTTTTATATTTCTCCAAAGTAACTGATTCCAACTGACTTAATCGTACAAGATTAGTTCCTACTAAAATTCTAAGTTCTTCTCTTTCTCTTTCTCTTCTTTCTCTATCTCTAGTATGACCTTGATGCTGCATGCGTACCCATAATTTATTCATTTCTGCGAAATTCATCAAGACAAAGTCTATACTGTCACGAACCTAAAGAAAAATACAAAATATAAATTTATCTTTTTTATATATTGTTCATTTTTAAACATACATTTCCATCTTCATCATCTTCTTCAGCAACATCTGGTAAAATATTACGAGTACATTGTAATAAGTAATTTCTTAAGAAAAGACCTCTTAAAGGATGTTGAACACCTCTACACATTTCTACTAAATCTCTTAATAGATCCCTTTTTAAGCCAGGTGTTGTTTTGATATATACTAATCCTACTGTGATGAGTAAATATCTAAAAAAACAATATTAAATATTAGAAAAATATGAACATATTATCATTATCATCAAAATATGTACATATTATCATGATATATCTATAATAAACTTACAATCTAGGTACAATATTTCCAACATATTGTACTAATTCATATAAATCTGTAACTTTTCTTCCTTTTTGAAATTCATCTAATAAATAAAGTTCTAAATGTCTTAGTTCATCAGTAATTGCCATGTCTAAAGTTATATGTAAGAAAAAATAAAATTTATTATAAAAAAAATTATTAAAAATATTTTATGAAATCTACATAATTTTTTTTTTAAATTAAGGATACATAATTCATAATAACTCTTTGGACTTAAAAGAGAAGTTCTCAGTTCTCCTAACATCGTAGATGCATGTTTTAATGCATCCATTAATTTGGATTTGTCCAAACAATGTTTCATTTGAAAAGCCTGCACTTTGACTACACCAATTGCATCCTCAAGTAGTTTTTCTTGTTCTTCAACTCCCGTTATAGCAGGTGTCATTGGCTGTGAGAAAAATAAAGATACCTACCAGGAACACCAGGTAGTACCATGCTAGGTAAGCCACTCAATGCAAGCATGCACTATTTTATGCTTTCATGATAAAAAAGAAGCAAGGAGAAACTATTCTACTATATTATAATTATAAACTAACTAATTAATATTTATAAAAGGAAAATATTACATAAATTATGCAAAAAGCAAAAAGTCCGCTCATATTAAAATATATTAATAAATATAATAAATAGATTTTGCAATTAAAATATTTTTGATATATTATAATTTTCAATTCTTAATATAATATTGAATACATTACGTTTTAAATTAAAATTAAGGGTTATAATTTTACTATAAAACTGACTAAATAAAAAAAATATTATTAAACCTTTTTTTTTTATATTCGAAAAAAAAGAAAGGAAATGTTATTAACTTTATTAAATTAATTTTAAATATTCATTGAATTAAATATAACATAAATAGCAAAATTTTTACGATAATTAACCTTCATGATATTGAAATAACTTGATAAGAATAATTCTTTAAATTTCTATTTAATTCATTTGGCGTACAATTAACTTTTTTTATAAGCAAGGGTTTAACATGCTTTTTAAAATTAATTTTATATTTACCATTTTCTTTTTTATTTAAAAAAACTAAATACTTGTTTCCTGCACTTGAAACACCCACCGTTGAAAGTGACGCGCTCTATACAGATTACTTGTTACATATATATATATATGTAAAGCAGGAAAAATGATATTGTTCCAACGAAAGAATTAATTTTATTAAAAAATTTCTATGGCATTACATATATTTTTTTTTATTATTAATCTACAGCACCAATATATATTTTATCATAAATAATAAAATAATTTATTTACATTAAATCGAATATTTAAAATTAGTTATATTACTTTGATATACTTCTTATATTTTTGATTTAAAAAATAAATAGATATTTAAATTTTTATATATTTTTATTTATAAATATTGCGTCTAAATTAATGTACATGTATAAGACTACATCTGAGAGTATTCATCACATATAAGATTATCCAAGCTTGAGTTTATCTGTAGAATCCTGTTCCTATTGAATAAATAATCTATTTATGAATCAGAACTTTTAATATGAACTGATCATAAATTGTGAAATATCAATTAACCTTCAATGATTTCATATATATATCCAGTTCATCCTCACTTTCAACTTCATTTGGATCTTCAGTTGGTCCTATAGTTTCAGGTGATTCTGAATCAAAATATTTATCTTCTTCATCCTGGGTTTTTAAATCTATATTATCATATGTTTCATTATCATCAACAGTGCTAAAAAAAAATAAAATATATGCATATATAAATAATAAAATTTCATTATTTCATTAATGAAATTAAATAAATACCTATAATCAAAATCTGTATCTTTTCCATCCAAAAAATTTTGATACATGTTTGTTACAAACTCTTGTTTAAGTATTTGTTTTTCTGTCTTTGAAATACAATGAAAATTTTTTAATGTTTCATTTTTATGCTGTACTATATTGAAATTAGATGTTTTACCCCAATATTCTTCTTTTTCATTATTCTTTGAAGCACATATATCTGTTTGCTCTTCATCTGAATCATTTTCTTCTAGCACATTTTGTTCTTCTTCCTCTTGTAATTTTTGTTTTTTCTTTAAATTATCCCTTTCAATATTTTCCATCAATAAATTTACAAAAGTAATATTTTTAGTATCTATATTATCTCTAATTTTCTTTTGTTTTTCAGTCATATATTGCCCAATTAAATGTTCATATAACAATGGATTTCTTTTCATCATTTCAGATTCACTAAAATATTCTCCTTCTTCTATTAAAGTCTTTAATGCTTGATATCTTCTATTTCTAACATCTGTTTGTCTTGTTGAATTATTAAAATATCTTTGTAATCTATTAAAATGATAAGCAACTTCATAATCTTCATCTTTACTTTTTTCAAATAATTTTAAATGTTCTTTTTTCATATAATGACCAAATTTAGACAAAAATAAACAATTACTTTTTTGAAGAATATTACGTGCAATTGTTAATTTTTCTTCAAAAGTTAAATCTGGATCATTTTTTTGTTGACTCTTAAAAATTGCCTTACTCTTTGCTACATAACATAACAGTTCTTCTTCTAAATTTTTATCCTGATCACTTAAAACAATTACTTGCCTGTCACTAACTTTATTTTTATCATTTTCAATCATTTTTGGAGTATAATTTTGTACATCTTTTTTCTTACTCATGTTTAACCAAATTGTTTTATTTTATAATTACAATCTCAACATAATTAAATCAATGTAATTAATTTTTTTATTAATATTAGCTTACATTACATATTATAACTCTACACTTATTAATAATATATAAAATATTTTTAATACAATACTTTTGTTTTTATTATTAAATTAATGAATCTTATACAATTTACACAACATGCGTCATCGGTACTGTCATCAAAAACCTAACCTATAAGTTTGCGTTGATACGTAAACCTATCTATTTGAAACATGATATATCGAAATCTGTGACAAATATTAAGATACATTTATATATAATACATACATATATATATGTATGTATGTGTACATATATTGTTCTATAAATTAAAATATATATTTATGAGTAAGTACTTATAGTATATTTATATTATGACAAATCTGTTATATTATTGTGGGTGTCTTTTATTTATTATTTTATATTTCTTCAAATAAATATTATATTTAAAATAATAGATAAAAATTTCGTAAAATAATAATTATTGTGCATTAAATAATATGTTAAATAAGTATAATATAAATTTCATACTCTTATCTTATTATGAGATAATAAAATAAAATTTCTATCCTATTTTAAGAAGTTACTACATATTGTTTATTGTTTATTGTTTTATTCTGAGATTATTTGTAGATTTAAAACATGGATAATTGGTTGATTAATAATGATGAACAAATGTGGAAATGGAATTGGACAGAATTATGTGGATATCATGGAGGTATTAAACCTTTAAATACAAATACACATGATCTTGATGTTTGTTTTCAACAACTCTGTCTTCAGGTAATTCAATATCAAAAAATTTATATATATATATATGAATATTTATTATTATGTTTTTTAAATATTTTTCAGATTCCAGTTTTAACCTGTATTGCTATAATTTCTGCTTATCACTGTGGAAAAAGAAATGTATATTCTATACGTCATTATGGCTCTAATTATTTCATAAATTTAAGAATTATAATTACAATATGCCTTGTAATTCTTCCTATACTCAGAGCATATATTATTGTTACTAATACTGTTCTTGATCCATCACGCAATAATTCTATACAAAAATATGTTATGAGTTCCACTAAAAAACCAGAATTATTATCCATGAATAGTTCAAATATACTACATCAAATTCAAGATGAATGGAATCATACTATTGACATTGCAAAATCAATTTTTTTTCCAAAGAACAGTATTCAAAATACGACACAATCTTCTGTTATTACTACTACACAAGAGTACAACCCAATATTTACTACAGTCAAAAACAAAGTTACATCTGCCAAACCTATTGATTATCTTGTGGCAGGTACTGAGGGATTAGCTTGGGTTGTTCATCTTTGTTTTATATTAAGCTTAAAAAAAGGAAGAGATTTTAATCCACGTGGTCCTGTTTCAATTCGGGCATTAATACTTCTATTAATTGTCATTTCTGCATTGCTGTTAAGAAGTCATATCAAATATAATCCTCAAAATGATGTTTTACCAAATTTATCATTAGGATTTAGTATTATTGTAGTTACTCTACTAATACTTTATGCTTTAACACTGATACCAGGTCACAATAATCTACGAGACATGAGATCATCTCAATATAATGAAGTAAGTCATAAAATGTACATTACACTAGTTCATAATATTATCAGTAATTAGTGTTTTCCAATTGCTTATCAGTATAAGAGATTTCAAACATCTGTTACTAAATATATATTTGCTACATTACTAAATTGACTATGATATCTAAAATCATGAATTATTAAGTAAACACAGATATCATTAGTCAGTGAAAAATATGTTTATAGATAGGAGAACGGACTGCATTATTGAGTAGTCCTAATTCTTCCTATGTAAGGTTTCCTGAAGAACAGGACCCAATATATCTTGGGACTGCTATGGAGGATGCAACTGCAACTTCTAAGCTTATATTTCATTGGGTAAATTCATTAATGGAAAAGGGTGTTCATGGTTTATTAAATCATTCAGATGATTTATTTGACTTACCAGAATATATTAGCACTAATACAATTAGTCAGAAGATTAATAAGCATTTGCAAAATATGGTAAATATAATAAGAATGAAAACAATAATTTTTAAATCCATGATAATATATTCTATAATATATAATAATATATTGTAGGCTGGTGATACAATGGAAAGTAATAGAATGGAAAATTCTGAATCAACATTAGGAACACATGTTCATATAATTACAAACAAATTAACTTTGTTTAAATTATTACATAAATGTTTTGGTTGGGAGTTTTATTCTGTTGGAATATTAAAATTTATTGCTGACTCCACTTCGTTTATGGGACCATTATTACTAAATAAATTAATTGGTTTTATTGAAGATAAAAATGAACCTATCATGTATGGATATCTATATGCATCATTAATATTTGTAAGTGCTTTAATAGGTAAGTACTAATAAAAGTAACCAATTTATCATGATTTTTAATATTTGTTGGAATCTGCTAATAATTTTTTTATTTTATTTAGGAGCATTTTGTAATACTCATTTCACATTTTGGATGTCTGTAGTTGGTTTAAAAATTCGTTCTACTGTTGTAACATTGTTATATAGAAAAATTTTGCATTCTTCAAATGTGCAACTTAAGCAACAATTTAATTTTGGTGAAATTGTTAATTTTATGACTACGGATAATGATAGAGTTGTTAACAGTTGTGCAAGTTTTCATGCATTTTGGAGTATACCATTACAGGTGATTCTTTATTATATTATATTTTAACATTAAAAAACTGTTGTAAAATATTTTTTTATATTTTTATATTTTATATTCATGTTTTATATTTGTATGTTTTTCAGTTAATTATAACATTGTATCTTTTGAATAAGCAAATAGGAGTTTCATTTCTAGCTGGAATTACTTTTGCAATAGTACTTATACCTATAAATAAAATAATAGCAAATCAAATTGGAAAATTTAGTACAAAATTAATGGAATATAAAGATCAAAGGGTTAGACTTATAGGGGAAATATTGCGTGGAATAACTACTATTAAATTAAATGTATGGGAAGATCACTTTTTGCGAAATATATCAAGTTAGTATACTTTGAAAAATATGGATATATTTTTAATTATTCATTTTTATATATTTTTTTATATTTTTGATCAGAATTACGTGAAAATGAAATTAAATATTTGCGTGGTAGAAAATATCTAGATGCTTTATGTGTTTACTTTTGGGCAACAACACCTGTCTTAATTTCCATATTAACATTTGCTACATATGTACTTCTTGGAAATAAACTCGATGCAAAGACAGTATTTACTAGTATGGCATTATTAAATATGCTAATAGCTCCATTAAATGCATTTCCATGGGTTTTGAATGGTCTTACAGAAGCTTGGGTATCACTTAAAAGAATTCAGAGAATGCTAGATGTAAGTTAAAATTGTATTTTATGATTTTAAAAATTATTGAAAAGTATTAAATTAATTCAATTTAATACAGTTACCAGATGCAGATATGTCATCATATTATTCAGAATCCCCATCTGGAATAGATTTAATGCTTCAAGATGTAATACTTAGTATAAACTCAAATTCAAATATAGAACAAAATAGTTTTAATGCACCTAAAGACGTCTTAAGCCCATCTGGTAGTTCAGAATCTAAAAAAACTATCAGTTTTGAAAATAATGATATTTTTAATCTATATGATATTAATATTTCAATTCCAAAGGTAATAATAAAAAATAATTAGCTTTTTAACCATATTAAATGTTATAAATTATATATTTTATTTTAGGGACACTTGATTGGTATCATGGGAGAAGTAGGTAGCGGAAAATCATTACTTCTAAATGGTATTTTAGGTGAAATAATTAAAGTTCGTGGTACAATAGCAGTAAATGATATTGAAAAAGGTTTTGCATATGTAAAACAAAATCCATGGTTACAACGTGGTACAATTCGAGATAACATTCTTTTTGGAAAATCTTATGATTATAATAGATATAAGTAAGTATTGAATTATGTAATATATGTGTGTATGAAAAAAAAAAATATATATATATTTTTAAACAAAATTATACCATAACAGGAATATTTTAAAAGCATGTGCTCTGAGTGCTGATTTAAATTCTCTGCCTAAAAAAGATTTAACATTGATTGGAGAAGCGGGAAACACATTGAGTGGTGGTCAAAAGACAAGAATTTCTTTAGCGCGTGCTGTATATGCCGACAAAGACATTTATTTATTAGATGATGTTTTGGCGACTTTAGATCCAAAAGTTGCTAGTTATATATTTAAACACGTTATTCTGGGTTTATTAAATACTAAAACAAGATTATTATGTACTCATCAGACTCGATATTTAATGTATGCAAATTTAGTAATAGAAATGTCAAAGGGTAGAATCATCAATCAGGGTAAACCAAATGAAGTTTTATCTGATTTAGAAGATTATTTATTATCTTCAGATTCTGTAGAATCTGAATTAAATAATATTTCTATAAGTGATTTACCAAAAGAAATGTATCAAGCAAATAAAGACGAAAAAGATCCTTTACTTGATGAAGAATATAAAGAAAAAGGCAAAGTACGATTTGGAGTATATAATTGTTATATAAAAGCAATAGGTTACTATTTAGCAATTTCAATAATTCTTTCGATGTTCTTAATGCAAAGTTCGAAAAATGTCACGGATTTATGGCTATCTTATTGGGTAACTCATGCCAATACAACTGTAACTAATATCACAGATAGCACAAAAACTTTACGATTAGAATATTTTTTTGATGATTATAATATGAGTACTAATTATTATCTAACGGTGTATACGCTTTTGGCTATCTTTAATACATTATTCACATTAATGAGAGCATTTATGTTTGCATATGGTGGAATTCAAGCAGCAATTTCTATACACAAACAACTTTTAAAAATTGTAGTGCGAGTAAATATATTTTACAAAAAATATTTGATAACAATAAAAAATATTAAAATAAAATTTACAGGATATATTTTTTTAGGCTAAAGCTGTATTTTTTGACATACAACCACTTGGCAGAATTCTAAATAGATTTTCATCCGATATATACACAATTGATGATAGTCTTCCCTTTATCGCTAATATCTTATTTGCTCAATTATTTGGTTTGATTGCCACAATTATTATTATAGCTTATGGATTACCGTGGATACTTTTGGTATTAGCACCATTGATACCAGTTTATCATTGGATTCAAAATCATTATAGGTATATGATTGAATATATATATATATATATATATGTTATATAAATGTATATATAAAATATGTGTTAATTTAATAACATTTTTCAGATTAACATCAAGAGAGTTGAAACGTCTATCTAGTGCTGCACTTTCACCGTTATATGCAAATTTTAATGAAACTTTACATGGATTATCTACTATTAGAGCTTTTCGAACTGTAGCTCGTTTTAAACAAGAAAATGAACTTTTGCTAGAAATCAGTCAAAAAACACAATTTGCATCATTTGCTGTCAGTCAATGGCTTGCATTAAGATTACAACTTATTGGAGTAGCACTTTTAGCGGGAGTGAGCAATATAGCAGTTTTACAACATCAGTATAACATTGCGGATCCTGGATTAATAGGTCTCGTTATTACTTACACATTATCTGTGACTGGATTATTATCTGGGGTGGTAAATGCATTTACTGAAACTGAAAGAGAAATGATTGCCGTTGAACGTGTAAAACAATATTTAGAAAATGTTCCTATAGAAACTATAAAAGGTGATAATCCGCCATATGCTTGGCCAAGTCAGGGTGTAATTGAATTTAGGGATGTTGTTTTAAAATACAGGTAATTAATTACGTAATTAATTGAAATCTATTATTCAGTATTGTAATCAATTTTTAAATCTTTCAGAGAGCATTTAGTGCCATCTCTAAATAGTGTATCATTCGTTACAAGACCTGCAGAAAAAATTGGAATTGTTGGACGTACAGGTGCAGGAAAAAGTTCTTTATTTAATTCATTATTTAGATTAACAGAAATAAATTCTGGAAGCATATTAATCGATAATGTGAATATACAAAGTTTACAATTGAATGCGATAAGGTATTTCCTGATATATTAAATTAAATTAATTATTTTGATTTAAAATATCTGCTTATCAGCAATTAAAAATAAAACATCAAATCGTTTCAGATCTCGATTGGCTATTATACCTCAAAATCCATTTTTATTTTCGGGTACGATTCGAGAAAATCTTGATCCATTAAATCAGTATCCAGATTTGCTCATATACAAAGCATTGGAGAAATGCAAAATTCATTCGTTGGTTTATCGATTAGGAGGGCTTGGTGCTACTTTGGATGAAAATGGTAATAATCTTAGCGCAGGTCAAAGACAATTGTTCTGCTTGGTTAGAGCAATTTTACATAATGCTAAGGTATTCGTCAATTTTTTTCAATTAAACATTCTACATTTTGCATTATTTTTAATTATTAATTTTTTCTTGTAGATAGTCTGTATCGATGAAGCAACGGCAAACGTTGATCAAGAAACAGACAAATTCATTCAAGCGACAATAAAATCTTCCTTCCAAACTGCTACAGTATTGACTATAGCACATAGAATAAGAACGATTATGTACTGTGATAGGTATGTTAGTTTTACGATTTATAATCAAAATAAATATGTTTAATATGTAATTTTTTCACTTAGAGTTCTTGTGATGGGAGATGGAGAAGTTCTAGAATTCGAAGAACCAAATTTATTGATTCAGAATATTGATTCCCATTTTTATCATTTGGTGAGTCAAGAATTTTCAGATAACGAATGAAACGTGATTATGTATATATCTTCCTAATTAAAATATTTATTTTTTTTTTATGCGATAAACTTTTTATAAGTGTATAGTTTTATAATATATCATAGTATTAGTTATTTTTACTGTATATATAATGAAACGCGTATTACGAAATCTGCATTTGTCTTATAAATTATAATTATTTTCATATGATCCTATGAGAACTGTATCTTAATCTATAAGGATATAAACAATGTATTAATTTAGTAAACGTTTTATGAGATTGTGATAAAATATGAAATTTATTTGATTCGTTTATTATGTTTAAGCTTTGTATTAAATCAGACTACCTCATTGTAAGTTATTGTAGGTAATATAAAACGTAAAAATTCGCCGAAATCGATATATCCTTTTTTATAACGATCTAATTCCTTGAATATCATTTGCCACACTGTCACTGACACTTTCAAATTCACATATTTGCTTGCAGAATAGAAATCATCCAATACTAAATATCCTTTATCTGCAACGAAGTATTTTTATTTTGAAAAAAATTGAGTTTTTTTTTTTTAAATAATAATCGATACCTACAATCCTTATCCAGTAAAGCGAATAACATTTCCGCATTAACGTGCGAATCATTTGCATTACTTTTCTTGGACACGCATAATTTAAACTCCTCGAATGAGATTTTATCGGTAGATTGAAACACTTGTTTCACTTCCGTCTGAAAATCAGTATAAATCGTTTTCAGGGAAAAAATCGATTAACCTTTTAAAAAATGAAACTTTACTTTTTCCGGACGGCATCCAAAAACAGCCGTCATCGCTATCTTATATTCCCATTTGCTCAAAAATCCCTTTTTCTCCGCATCGGCATAGTCAAAAGCCTATAATTTTCAAAATTTTCGTAAAGTCCTCGTTTCACTGTGCTCGAAATTTTTAAGCTTGAACTTCGATTTTACCATTTTCGCGCGATCCTCGAAACAATTCGGTAGCATCTCGTCCTTCCTGAACGTATCCCACTAGAAGGAGGGGGGGAACTTTCTTGAACGACTTCCATATTAAGCTATTTGATGAAAGCGGTTGAAAGGTGTTGCCGGTAGTCGTGCAACGCGAGAGAGAAGGAGCGTATCGGTGTTTCACGCGAGAGAAGCTCGACCGACACGCATTATGTCGTAATTAAAGCGGTGACTCTCTTTTCAGCCGCCGGTATTTTGTAATATTCATCACGGAGCCAATTAACGCCGCCGCGGGACACGTACACGCGGCCGTGTGCGCCCGATGACATAACGCGTCTGCTATATCCGGCATTCAACCGGCATTTTCGCGGCCTCTGTCATCGTTCTCCGCCGCTGAAAACTAATGAGCTGTAACCCCGCCTGATTTTACGTTCCGTTTTTTAATTACCCGTCATTTAAACTCGTTCCTTTCCCTTTTCTCCTTTTTCTCCCCGCGTATGCGTATACCGCGACGGAACGCTATTATTTTTCACGCGCGCACGGCTCGATGAAACGTGCAAAACTGGCTGCAGAGGCACTGCAGAAGCATTTTATATATGGCGTTAATGATGTAGCGCGTTTAGCACGATCGACTATCATCACTTTTTTTATAACTGCGACATAGGCGATGATTCAACAAAATTTTTATTCGCGGATTCTCCTATTCTTCCTTTCGCAACGGTGCACGGAATTTTAAGGATAAAAATGTGTTCTTACGTGTAACAGCATCGTTCAGAATTTTTATGGATTGAATTTACGAAGCGACTTCGTAACAGATCGAATCGATGATCGATGCTGAATCGATAGATGCTCTTTTGTCAAAAAACCGCCGCGATAACGCGGCTTCCTTCTCTCGGGATTCGTTCAAAGTTCGTGCCCTTTTGAGAGCGACGAATTAAGTAATTTTCGTCTAATACTTCGTCTCGTCGCGATTCTGAGGGCGACGCGGCCGTCACAGATGGGAATCCAGCGTGGCGGTCGCGGCCCCGTTTTTTCCCCGCCCTTTGTGGAGGAACCGCCTTTGAAACATGTGTGCTTCCGGCGCAAAAGCATAGGCAATTCTCGGCTGAAAGGCCGAGCCTTACGGGTGGCGTTGTGTCATTGGCCGATACTCTTCGACAACCCATATAAAGTGTGCGTACGCAAGGAACGTTTATATTTCAGTCATAAAGGCTCATAAAGAATAAATTTGCGGTATGGATATTTCAACCATAAAGCGAGAGTTTGCACCGCGTTTGTACACGCTCCGTGGCGAATTGAAATAATATTGAAACGAATTTATAGCTTCCGTACTGAGAAAAACGTCCGAATGAAAAAAATATATCTTCTGTTCCTTTGACCTGATTTCCTGTCTAAAATCTCCTTTCCGTTTCGACCGTTCGATAAAAGAATTTCAAGTGTTAACTTAAACTTTGCGATTGTCGCGTTTTCTGTAATCAAATGGAAATTTTTCGAGAATTCGCGTGAACAGATAATTTCCTTAAAAGAAAAAAAGAAAAAAAAAGGATTATAAAAGCATATAGTGTATATTTGAAATTTCATCTTGGATGTGGCTCGTCTCGTGACACAGTCGGTACACGCAATAGCCCTTCGCTCTTGCGCGTCTCGGTGGGTACTCGAGGCTTGAAGCACAGTCACTAGCGTAGGGGGCTACCCTAAAAGTGCACCTATCAAGGGTTGGTTTCAACGAGCGCACAGCCCTAGACTAACCCTTGCTATCGAGGAGACTGCGCGGCCGCCCTTCGAAAACTAGTTCGGGTTTTGTTATCGAATCGTCGAGGCGTTTTTTCGAGTTTGCGGGGACGGAGAGATGCGCGTATCGTCATAAATCGAACGTAAAAATATATGCGCGTTATTTACTACGGTCTGCCTACAGTATGCTTTAATATATCAATGTGCAATTTAGGATACGCGTGTTCCATGTGTCATTCGCCGTCAGAGCGTCTGTCGAATATTTAATCAATGTAAGAATATACGTCCTCTAATAGGCGTGGAGAAAATTATCTGAGAATTAATAACACGGTAACTATGGCGCTTCGTGTTTGATCTCTACGGGTTGCCGTCAATACGGCGCATTCTCTGTACATGTAATAGCGAGGGGACGTCTAGGCTTCACCCTTGAAGTTACGCGGAAAATATGCCAATGTTGTTTGAATGAGGGGTCCCGGGATGGATAAAAGTAGGTAGGCGACGGTGATTGCCGACAAACATTAAGGAAAGGAAATGCGGCCGACGATCGGGTATATGCGCCTCCGTTGAACGATTTCTCGCATGGAGAAGAATAGAGAGAAAAAAAAAAGGAAAAAAAAAGCGTGATCGCAGAACGTGTTTGAAACGCGCTCTCTTCCGTCGTGGACACACGCGCGGGATGTCAACCGACTGGCTGATTACACGGCAACGGACCATATATTTGCATTAAGCCGCAACTCACCATAACTCATTACGTCCACAATTCTCTTTCGTCAGTCGGCAACATGTTGGCCGCATAAATCACAATTTGCCCTCCACTGCTCACAGGTGGACGCGACTAGCTGTACTCGAATCCTCGAAAACATTCGCTCGATTGCCGTGCGAAATTGAAACGACACAGGATCGTCACATGTTTAATTGACTTTGGCATCATCCGCGCTCTCGATAATCAGGATCGTGACAAAGATTTTTAACGCGGGTCGAAAATGTGAAATATCCGATAAGTTTAGATAGATCGATAGATATATGTTTTTTTATCATCATAGGTGAGGGGGATTGGTTGTCGATCGTATAGTTGGCCTTTCTTGGTCGGTCATGTCGTGTACGACTTTTGGGAATACAATTTGGGATAGGCGGTGGCGAAGGTGGCGCGAGACGACGAGTCGAGAGACGTCGACGCGGTGTGGCGCGTTGCGACAACGGTGGCCGTGTTTATAGAACAATGTCCCCGCGGTATTACTAGAAATAAAAAAAACGGGATAGACGTGTCACCAGACGAGTGTAACGCCTCTCATATTTCCATTAAGTAAGGCAAGACACAGCCGGATAACGGATATAACGGGCGCGAGCTACGGCTTTTACCGTGATTAGTGCACGATGCAATGGGAAGGTTCGTAGGGTATATAGAAGTGCGTGAGAACGTTCTTGCATATTGCACGCATATAGTATAAACGCGTTTGGAATATTACGCGGCCGCGTACGCACGCTTCTCCTGGCAAAACGTCCATGGATTACGAAGTCTAGCTCGCCCGTATTGGGCTCCTCCCCCGGGAGAAACTTTTGCATCGCCCTGAAATTTTGCTCCTTTTTCTATATGTATCGTGTGCTCGTCCGTTCGCCATCAAAACACGTACTTACACATCGGTTGGATAAATGAGATCCTTCGGCGTTGAATCCATTAAGCCGGGATTCGGTTTCGCTCGCGACAAGCATCTTTAATAACGTTCGTGTCTCTGAATGTGAATACGGCCGAGAAGGAGGGGGAGGAGATATATATCCCACCTTCTTCGCGTTATATTTTCACGCATAAAACCCTTATCGTTTGCTGCGTAAGTACTATTATATATTTGCAAAATAAGAAGGGGGAAAGAGAGAAAAAAAAAGAAAGAAAGAAAGAAAGAAAGAGGAAACCAGAAATGGGAAAGAAACGATAGGGAGGAAAAAGGAGAAGAAAACGCAACTTCTGAATTTCAGTCAAGGATCGTCGAGACGAGGTTTCGGTGAAACACATTCTATACGCGTGTTCTCTCTCTCTCTCTTTCTTTCTTTCTCTGTGTCGCGACACGGTCGTGCTCGCATTATACGGTCTGTCGCGACGAGAAATAGCGGAGACACGAAGGTGGCGGGTCTTCTACATTTACTTCTGTTCCGTAGAATCATTACTACGTCCCGAGCTAAGCCAAGCGTACGGGCGCCTGTTGACGGCACCCGTTGATGCGTTAAAGGGGCGAGGAGATAAGTTTTTTTCGCGAATTATGAAGGCGCTCATTCATTACGTGTTCCGTAATTGACGAGTTGTACGGAAGAGGATGGAGCTGGATATCAACAACGCTCTCTTACCGTCAAGACTCTATCTTAGTAACGTTATTTTTTTTCTTTTTTTCCCTTTCTTTCTTTCTTTCTTTTTTTTTCTTTCTTTCTTTCTTTCTTTAAACATCTCCATTACCGATCAAAGAATCTCGCTTACAACGTTCGATGAAAATTTCCTCGAAACGCGAGGGAGTATATTATTCGAGTTATGATAACAAAGGTAATTAAATAGGGAAGTCAAAAGTAATATTTGCCGCGGCAAACGTTATCGTACTCGGAGATTCGATTTCGTAATTCATTAGCATAGAATTTCCGGCCAGCTATGCTTTGTTCACTCGACATTATAATAATTTAACCGAGAGCTATCGAACTCCCGAGAGGGGAGAGGATCGCAATTGCCATGGACTGCAAAATTGGCTTCCACCTGATGCGAAATAGATGCAACTCCGAGCGCTCCAAGTCCAATTCGTATCGTGGCAAATGCGGCAATAATTGGATTTCCGTAGGATCAATTGATAGAAAAACCTGTTACGCGATACGTAAAATTTAGTAATCGTTCGTTCGTGAATCGAATCGAAAAAAATCAAAATTTTTTGACAGACGAAAAGACGAAAGAGCCGCCTTTATATTAATAATATCATTATTTGGAAAGTTTGGACGAAGCCTCGTATCCTTTTCCTCCTCTCGAACGTTTCGTCCCTCATTTACGAGTCTTTATGCGCTCGTAAAACCACGCCAAGCCTCGTTTCCCGAATTGATTACTCTCACCCCGGCACAATGTTATCCCTTTACCTAACGGGTCACTAATTAAAAGCAGGGGAAAAGTCGATCGATCTTCTCACGCGACGATCTTGAAACAGTATATCCGCTTCCTCGATTCTCGGGATATATATATATACAGAGGAGACGCGTTCGGTGGTTTCTTCGTCGTCGATGGGGGAGGGGGATTTCTTACTCGAGCGGACATTTACTCGTTTACTGCAGAGCACAACACACACACACGTACACACACACCCTCCCTCGTTCGCTCTCCTTCTTCCTCTTCTTTTTAATCACTCCTGCCCCGACTCTGGCGTATCTGGTTTCACCTCGCCTCTTCTCTTCAAGCTTTCCCGTTAAACGAGAGCTGACAAAAACACGTGTAACTTTCAATTGGCTGTGCAGCCACTCGAACATTCTCGACGGGCCTCCTTAATTGAGTTAAATAAATTTCGCTGTGTCTACCATGTGTGTCCACAAAGTAGGACGAGCCTTCGTGGACCACGACACGCATCGGTGGTCGAGCAATAAGGAGAGACGAACCGACCCTGTCGTGGTGCCGCTCCCGTCGTGTTGTTGCAAAGGGTTGTTGGAATTGAACAGGGGGAGGGGGAGGGCAGGGTATGACGAGGATAAACGAATTCGGAGGAAATTTATTTACCTAGGCCGGAGCGCTCGAGTTCACGGTCGAGCGAAGTAGAAAAAGGAACCAGTCCGGATCCGTCCACTCGGCTCGGCTTTTAATAAATATTTAAAGGTAGTCGCGAATTATTTTCTCGAATTGAATTCGCCACGATATTTCGAGCCGTTAATGCGGCCGAGGTCTGTATTAAAGCATCCTCAATATCGGTAACGGCAACAGGTCGTTACGGTATCCGGATAAAAAAGGAGTAACGACCAGAAGGGAAGAGGGTGTGAGGAGAATTGGAGGAAAGCGGAATCTGTCTAGCTGGCTGGCTGGCTGGCTGGCTGACTGGCGGAGTTTCCGCTCGGAAATATAAAGATCTCCCGGCTTTTTAATGGAATAAAGATCCAGGGAGGAAAGTACCGATTTCTCTCCCGTCGGCGGGATCCTCTCTCGCTTGTGAACGAGATATTATTATTATTATTATTATTATTACGGGGTCGCGTTAAAAATATTGCGACGTTTTCGTCGTTTCGTCGCGGAGGGAAGGGGGAGGAGGGACCCGTTTCATTTAGTCGCACGATTCAGACGGAAGATGAGGGATTTGCCCCTTCGACGAACACCAACATCCTATTCTTTCCATCTTCGCCACCGGTGGATGCGTGGATCCACTGGAGGAGCGATACGCGTCAAGGGGGAAAATAAAACGCGCGCTCGTAATATCGCAAAAAGCGAGATAGAACGCGTGATATCGTTTAACGTATATATATATATATATATATATATACACGTATATTTATTATGAGAGTAAAACGGATTGATTTGGGATGGAAGTTTGACATGGTTGGCAACGTAATAAAAGACGACTTTCAAGCAGGCGTTTACCACTTTCGAGGATTTTTCATTTTTTTTTTCCCCCATGTACCAGGTGGCGACACCTTTTTCCGCCATGAAAAATGTAATCAATTTCAGACACCGGCATCAACAACAATTTTAATCACCGTCCCGATCATTCCACACCGTTTCCGGCGATGTCCACGGGGAACAGCAAGATCTACAGGAAGATCAAGAAGATCAATGAGAAGGACAAACGCATGGCGCAACTGGAGAAAGAGATCGCGAGATTGGAGAACGAGAATTCGAAATTGAAACGCGACAGTATCGGATACGAGAGTCGGCTGGCCGCTTTCAGTGGCGCGACACGCGTTGCCAGTGAATTCCCTTCGTTAAATCGCAGCCTGCAACCTGAAACAAGCAAACGTGTTTCTTTGCAAAAGCCGGAGATTGACGATGACGACGACGATATTGTTCAAACATCGAGATCGAAGAACATATCGGACGAAGGGGCAAAGGCCAAGAAGAAAATACGTATGAAATTGTTAAAAAGCTCGAAGAAGAAGGACACCAAGAAATGACGAAGATCTTGTTCTCCGTGGACTCGCATTTCTATACACAAAATTCTACATATAAAGGGGATCGACATGACGTTGACACGATTCGAGAGAGAGACACATCGAATTATCGACAGGGGACATATTCACGCGATGGACTTCAATCTTCGACCGATCAAACTTTGAAAACATGTACCAAATTTAAATTTTTGAAAATTTTTGTAGATATCGAAACGACGGAAGGCGATGCCAACCCAATTAATATCATGCCCGCAAAAGCAAGTGATTAGAAAATATATTCGAAATGTACCGTGTTCTCAAAAAAATGGAAGGCGGGTGACGTGTCCAGAAGCTAAAAAATTAGCAAGACAAGAGATCTCTTCCACGAAACGATCTCAAGTAAAATATCCGCAAGTATCTGCGTGCGTGTCGAAACAATTATCGAAATGCATACCGAAAACGTGCCCGGAGAGGGAGCGTAAAATTTCGACCATAGGATGCCCGAAATGCGAGAGCAATCGTATTCAAAAGTTGGAATGCGAAGTGAGATATGATTTTCGCACGACCGTCGATCGACCGTTTGGCTGATTTTTCAGGATTCGTTCGTTCGTCGCGTGCAAAGAAAAAAAAAAAATATCTCGACTCCACGTGAAATGCAATCCAGCGACGGTTTTTCGTTGCTCGGTCAGAATTTTCGATCGGAACGATCAGTCAATCGGCTCGACGCGTTCTCCTCCCGCGGAGAGAAAAATCTCGATAAAATATTACCTATTCGTAGGTGTATCAATTGCGGAAAGAGATCGAATACATGAAGAACGAGCGGAAAGAGGCCGAGAAGGCGATCCAGAAGGCGATTCTTCGTAGCGCGTGCGCTATCGGCGGCTTTAAACCCATAATACAGGGATCGATCGAGAAACTTTTAGACGTTTGCAACAAAACTGGATCATCCCAATCCATGTCCTCGGTCACTTTCTGCGCGAGCAAATCACCCATGCTCCACACGTGCACCAACAAATCGTCGAGGAGAAGAGATATCAATTATTGCGAAAATTTTTAAAATTATAATTTGATTCGAGTTTGCACTCCGTCGAAAAAAATTCCATGTGTACCTTTTAGAATGGTGTAAGCGCCGTTTGCAATAAACACAACCACCATGTACCGGATTATCCATTGCGATTAATTACTATTTTCCTGGTTCAATCGAAAGTATAACCGCCGAATAAAACGTCTCGATATCCCCACCCCTCCCCAGACGGTTTTTATCGCATGGTAATAATTTCGTAACGTAACGCGTTAATTAATAAACGGGCAAGAGCCTAGTCGGGGGAGAGGGGGTGGGCTCGACGTCGATTTAATTACAGGTAACCCACGTGGCAACATACGCGGTGCTTTCACTCCCCCGTAGACTCGTACGACGCCATCGCCGTCAAGAATGGCTTCGTTAACATTGATAATCTTCCCCTGCCCCCGAATGGTAGCGAGTCACTCGACTTACAGGGAAACTTTCATAGCGTGCGCCGTATTTCGACTCGCGAAGCGCGAAAATAATTAACGAAGTTCGTCAAAGAAAACGTCGGGTTCCGAGAGATCGGACGAATCCTTAGAATTCGATCCTTGCGGGATTCCTCAGCGAGGATGTGATTTAACGTAACGGGCCAGTTTATATTCATTCGGATTTATTATCTTTCGTTAATGATACAACGTACGCACGCGAAACGTTTGAACAATGGAAACGATCGTATAAATCAGGGTTTTGTTTATCCATCTCCATCGATCCAATCTCCGTATCGTTCTATTTTGTTGCACGTTGATTGCCGATGACGAGTCTTGATATTCAATACGTAAATGCGATGATGGTTTTGCCGGATCATCGTTCACTCGCTCCATACTCTTCCCCGGAACGGACGAATTCGCTCGAAAAAACATTGGGTCGATAAATGGACCGATGTACCGACTATTATAAAATTTCGACCGAACACACACGTGCACACGCACAGACATACGTATATATATATATGCACGCGTTGTCCATTGTTTCGACCCTTTGATCGTTTGCGGGGGACAGACTCGTGCTAATCTGTTGCGCGTAAAATTTCCAATCGACGCTTTTCGAGTAGCGAAAACAAAAGCGGAAAAATATTACAAAAGGGGGAGAGAGGGTGG
The DNA here is from genome assembly GCF_029169275.1 of Apis cerana. Lineage (NCBI taxonomy): Eukaryota > Metazoa > Arthropoda > Insecta > Hymenoptera > Apidae > Apis > Apis cerana. Next base: position 10,884,191 of record NC_083855.1, on the reverse strand, counting down.
GGTGGAGGAGGAGGTGAAGGGGTAAAAAAAAAGAAAGGAAGAAAACAAATAAATAAATAAATAAAAAAGCCAAAGAGGGTCCAGGATGTTTCGTTAATTCGAGGGAAATGAAAACATTTCATTTCATAGCTCGCGGCAATGTATAAACCATAAAATTGGCTCTCTATTTGAGCAAACAATCGGGAGGTACGGTCGATAAGATCCGTTTTGCGTTAGTTGACCAGAACGGGACCGTAAAACCTGTCGTGGCGCGGCCGGTGTAGGGCCGTATTGTAAATTGATAGCGATAAAATCTGCTCATCTCTCGGTTTATTCGGCTCGAGCCGAGTGTACCGTGGCCGTCTGTGCCGCATTATGCGGCGCGTACCAGCGAAATGGCAAGATTATTTTAAGGCGTATCTCGGTTCTTATGCGATTTCCCGTGCCTCCTTTCGGATCTCTTGCCTCTCGTCTCTCTCTCTCTCTCTCTCTCTGGGTTTTTACGTTTAACCGGGGGTATAAGTTAGACCCCCCTTCGGTGGAACTAGGTATCCCCAGCTGGAGAGTAAGGAAGCGGGGAAAGAAAGAAAGAAAAGAAAAAAGAGAAAGAGAAGGGAAAGAAAACGGAAAAAGAGAACCGTGTCTGCTGATGGTTCCTTTGCGATATCGTTCTTGGCAAATATTAGGTAGCAGTTCCGCCGACTAGAAAAACCGTCCAATGTTTTCATTTAATATCCTGTGAATGTCGAGCGGACTCGCGACCGGCATTCAAGGAAAAGATTGCGAGAGCCACTTCCCGTGACTAGTGAGCGATGCCTTCTTTGAGATAAAGTACCCCGGAGAAAGATTTGTATGAGCCATGGACAAGACGCGAGTCTCGCGAGTTAAAGGGGTTGGTGTTATACGGTGTACAGTAATATCCGCGACATATCGAGTTGTAAAAGTAATCGGTCCAACAACCGACTCGAGCGCTGTTTACGTTGCGTTTCGAAACGAGGCTCGATAGATGGACAAAGCGAGGCTTTAATAAATTTAATCTTGGTTCTTTAACGCGTCGATCAACGCCGATACCACACAATTTACCTAACTTGCTACCACTTGCCGCTCTCAAATAGAGGCGAGAGACGACTCTCTTCTTATCCTCTCGTCCCTCCTCATTATTATCATGGTTATTTTGTGGAAACGAAACGTTTCGTTTCGAACGCGATAACAGCGCCGCATGCGTCGACGCGATAAATTAACAACGCGATCGTCAAGGTTGATATCGCTAATTGAAGTTTATCGCGACGCACTTATCCGCGCGGTTGAAAGCGCGTTGAATGGCAGCCAAGAGAAATTGGATGGTACATACGCACACCGTGTTGGAGAAGCGTGTGCTAATTCAGATCAAATGCCGTGAATTCCTGCCGCGCATCAAAGGCTGGCAACGCGCGAGGAGGCCGGGCGCGCGATATTACCACCACGCGTCGTGATAAACGCGCGATAATCACGCGGTTAAAGACGCGTGAGGAACGCGTGGCTTCGCGAACCGAAAGAACAGGGAAGGATGTTCTTCGATCGAGCGGGAATCGGTTCCTCTCATTAAACGATGATCAAATAGAATGGACGAGACTCGTTGTGAGACTCGGGCCGGGCTTGAAACGTGAGCTCGTTGAAATATTCCAGGAATAATAATAATCGTCTAAGGGAAATGACGCGGCGGGACGAGGCACGGGATTTGTAATAATTCCTGTTTTCTCTTTCACGATAAAATTTTACAATCGGCCGACCGTCCCGCTTCAAAGCGGAAACCTTCCCCCTTCCCGACGAAGAGGGTGAGAGAGAGTCTGTTCATCGATGCTACGAAAGGAGAGTGGAGTGGAGAGCGAGGAGAGATCCGTTAATAGTTGGTTATTAAAATAAAAGAGGCGGACGAGTGGGTAGATCGATCGCGGCTTTGTTAAAATGTATATCCAATCTGACAGGTAAACGGATGTAAACCGTTAATAAAATATGAAACCGAGTAATAAGCTCGCTCCCTTTTCCTTCCTTTTATTTACGTATTTATCTCGGTCAAAACTTTCGATCCTTTAAACGAGCTGTTTCAAGATATTTTTATCGTAATGCTAACTATTCGGATGTGAAGCGACGACTCGATCGAGTATATCGGATCATAGCTGCTCGAAATGCGTTTATCGGAGATCGCGGTAAAGGCGTGGCGACAAATTCTTACGAGAACGCAACGTCTTGGATGCGCCTGTTGGATGAGCGCCAGACGTTGCAGTTGCATTTGGACGACGCGTTTGTAACGTTTGGCTGCTAGACACTAGCGAGTTAATTAACCGATTGCTCGTTTTACTCGCCCCTTCTGTCCAATTTAATCGCCATTAAACGCTGCTCTTAGCAGCGAACATCGATCAACGTTATGAAACTTTTGAAAAACGGATTAAATCATCGGTTATTATCGATTAATTCTCTTCTAATTAGCAACGAATGATTAATTTGCGCGCGAGAAGCCGGTATACCACGATGAGAAAGATTGGCAGACGGGTTGCATTTTTCCAAGACACGAACGAGACGAAATATCGTAGAGACCATGTCGTACACGCTTCAACAACGGGCTGAAAATTTGAACGATAATTATTTTAAGCGGGGAGGAGGTATCTCACCTGTCGCGGATTTCATTGTCACCTCGCTGGTATTTTCCTCACGCGAGCAATACGAATCGTCGGTCTCGAGCCACGTGGCCAGCGGTAGATTATAGTCTGTGCGGTACAGCAATTCTTGCGTCCTGACACAGTGTAATATTTCAACGCCGCCTTGACAATATTTTTCACCGTTCTGAGTAGTACCGTGGCGCGTATATATCACGAGAGTGGGAAATATCAACGGATGACTGTGGCTCTCGACTTTCTGCCGTTCTGATTGTTGGAAGATCGTGATACCGTCAACGGGGGCGTCAACTTCTTTTCGCTCTCGAAGCGTTGACTTCCACGTTAACCTCCGCCTTCTGTTTTTTTTACAAGGGGGAAAAAATCTCGACCGTTATCGTACATATGCTGCGCACGTTCCACGTGTTTAGATAGAATCCTTAAATTCATTTATCACGATTCCAGAGAAACTACATTGTCACGATGAACGGTACTCCACAACGTGGCCGTGTGTAAGGAAACGCAAGGATAAGAAAATAGATAGGTGTACGCAAATATAAATTGTTAGCCGAGTGATCGTAGGAAATATCACGGAGGGAGGGGGGATGCGACTCGTCGTAGCTCGTAACGTGGTTCTCTCGATTGTGCAGGGGGTTCTGTCTTTTAGGTTTCTCGAAAAAGAGAGAAGAGGAAAGAAAAGAAAAAAGGAACGACGACCCTTGCAAGAACAGAAAAGCCATCAGCGCTGATAAATAAAATGTTAGCGCTACACCGTCGCACCGACTGTCTGCTCCGCCGCGTATTCTTATTAAACGCGGCCATGTACGTGCATATACGTACACTTGAACCCCGTGCTTTTTGCCTGGGGTGCGTTAGGGGATGCGTGGACGATGTGGATCGGTGAAGCACGCACACGTATAGATCCCAGCCACCCTGACTCTCTCTCTCTCTCCCCGTTGCTCGCTGCTGGCTGCTGCTACCGCTACCGGTGCTGCTACCGGTGAAACCGGCGCGCACTCCAACCAAACAAAAGCGACCTGTGCCACCCTTTCGCCCCTTTTCACCCCCGTCAGTCAGCTTTGCGCCGCTCTTACGTAATAATACTCCGACTTATGTCTACCTATACTGGATTGATCGAACGTGTGACCCCGTCGAGGAAATTAGCGAAACCAATCGTTAGCGCTATCCGATTTTCTCGTTTGACTGGCTGTCGTGGCCTCATCTCGGTCGAGAAAAATATTCGTATTGAAAGAGTCGACATCGCGAGTCTTTAAACTTTTCTAAGATGTAAGATGGAAAAGAAAGTGTTACAATTCGACAGGAAGGGAAAACTCGTCCGAGATTTTTCCTCCGTCTATTCGATTTCACAATAGCGAAGACACGTTCTTTTCGCCTCTTTCGTTTGAAAGCTGTTCACGCCGACGTTCTTTTTTTCTTTTTTTTTCAAATGTCGCCACGGTAAACAACACGGATGGCTTTCTTCTTTTTCAAGGAATCGCGCCGCCGCCGCCGCCGCCGCCGACGACGACGACGACGCATCGTTTGCATCTTCAATAATCCGACGAGTGGAACAGCTGGGAGAACAGCAATGGCCAACCGCACAGCCCCAGCTTGTCACATTCTCTGTTTCCGCCTCGTTATAGAGGGAGACGAGACAAAAACTTTCATCCAGTGGATTTTTTCTTTTCTGCCCGCGTCACCGCCCCTTAAACGAACGTTTACTGGGGCAAAGTGAGCCACCATCCATAATTATTGTCCCGCATTGGTGAGAGGTCGACGCGTAATATTCGCGTCGCGTAAATTCGCCCGGATTTATAACGGCGGAATGGAAATTATCGTCATTAATGACAGGCTGAGAGTGCGCACGGTATTCGCCTCGACCCGCGTAGCCTCCTCTTGACTCCTTGACGACGTGCGCGTAAAAGTACCAAGAAATCGTGACATGGCGGTGCGGCATTCGCGTTTATTATGTGGAATGTAGGAAGGACGAAGTGGTGGAATATAATTTTCACGAAAGGGGGAACTCGCCTCGATCCCGGATGATTCAATTCGTTCCCCTTTTCACCACCCTTTTTTTTTTATTATTTAAGAGCGCGAGTTTTTAATTTCATCGCTTAAAAAAAAACTTGCTGAAATTTTACCACGAAAGATTTTTAAGATAACGCTCCAACTTTCGAGGTGCGGATTGAAAAAAGATCGAGACGGTATTTTTTTTTTATTTCACTCGGTTAACGAAACAATTTTATCTTCACGGACACGGTCACGACGGGTTTCATACATGACTCTTGCCGCGGCGGAGCAACGGGATGACAACTGGACAATCTCCGTAACGAAACTCGTTTAAACGTGCCGTGACTGGATGCACGAACGCGTGAATGCATCGTGCGCATAAACCTTATGTATCACCGAGGTGGAACGTTTGAATCGGAAGGCGAAGGCGAAGGGTCGAGAATCGGTTCGTAGTTGCAACGTACAGGGACGAAACGAAGTTTGATAAAGAAGAAGAGGAAGAAGAAGAAGAAGAAGAAAAGGTTCGTAATAAAGAATTTTTTCGCCAACGATTTGGTACGTGGAAAGTTGATCGGTAACGTTTTTCAGTTCCTCTGTGCCCCTCGATTTTAATTGATTCGGCCCCTCGACGAGCATTAACGAAGTCCACTTGATTTACACGCCAGCTGCGTGTTGGATCGTTGCAGATATACGCACGAGTAGTACAAGGGAATTGCAAGTGTTGGCGCCGGCGTTTCCAATCTCCGTATCCTAGGCATAGCGCTATTCCAACCAATGTTTTTTACCTCTCTCCAGGGAAAAAGCGACGCGATACTCTGCCGACCGTAAACACGAGAAAATTATCGTAAGCTCGGCTAAAAGGTGGCGGCGGCAATGTAATGCCTGCTTTCTCTCTTGTTTATGCCTTCTTCTTCCACTCGGTGCAAATGGGGGGGAAAAACATGGCTAACGTAAAATAGCGTCGCCTGTTCGTTAGTCAACGTTAGGAATAAATTTTCTACCCGCCTTTTGCCATTGAATCTTCGACCCCCTCTTTTACCCTTACGATCGACGGATGGAACGGTATGAAAGGAGGAGTTCGTTGATATAAATTATTCGCGACAATCGCGAAAAAAGTGGTGTACCGTTCGATACCCGACGAATTATATTAGGGGTGTGGGTCGATCGAAAATCGATCGTGTGGGCGTAGAAGACGAGATTGGAAGAGAGCGGTACAATTGATCGTACCTTGTTGTACGTACAATGTTGCACGCACCGGGCCTTATGTAAGAAAGAAACAAAGGGAAAGGGGAAGAGAGAGAGAGAGAGAGAGACGGTGAAACAATGGAAAGGCCGGGGGAAGGGGTAGGATCGTAGAAAGCAAAATAAAGGTGCCAGGTAATGTGATATATGGGATCGATTTGAATCCAACGTTTAAGCCGCGAGCTATAATTCAATCTCAATCGTTTTCTTTTCTGTTCCTTCGTTTATGCGCTCTTCCCACCCGTGCTCGCGTTCTCTTTCTCGCCCCCGTGGTATCCCCCCAAGGGCACGCTCGATACTCGATATATACTTAGGTACATCCGAGCTACTCTCGTACTACCTGGTCGTGCATCTTATAATATATACGCGTATCGTGAATCGTTGACTCCTTAAAGTCTCGTTCACACCGTGTCTTCGATGATGGAGATATATTGGGCTACACTTTTCCTCCTACGCAACAGCCTGCGCTATCTTTACATCGATCCGGCTGTTGTTCACGCTCCGATATATATTATCGCGTGTAACGAGTTATTGAATCGAACGTGTATCCCGTTGAAATTGAATGGAATGAAACTTTATATTATTCACGAGGAAACGAAGGACGATCGACGTCGATTTTGAACGCCATGAAAATTAATTTAGAATTCACAGAAGGGATAGCGATAAGATGCACGTTTCGAGAGGCGTTACACGCTCGGGTCTAACGCTCGAGACTCGTATCACACATGCATCCGCTTTTATGTAGAAACGTGCGTGTAAGAACGCGTGTCGAGTTGTCTCGGTTGGGGCATACAAGAGACGAAGAGCCGACGACATTGAGAGGGATTCGGAGGGTAGTCCGTCAGAGATTCGAAATAAGGTAATTAATATTAATGTAGACGGGTACGGTTGATGAACCGTAAAATTCGGACGGATTCGTTCCATTTCGGTCGATTAAAAATTCCTTACCTTTAAATTCAAGACCTCCGTGCTAATTCTCGATACACTTTTTCGAATATTTCGATCCATATTATATTAAGGTCAACGCACAAGTTGAATAACTGGTTTCTTTTCTTCGTATATACGTGTTTATAATATCGAGATATTTATTAAAATGTTCCATCGAAACATCTCGTCATATACGAGAAAAACGTTCGATTCCATCGTATCGTAATTCAAATGTTTCCCGCTTAAAATACTCTCCTAGTTGTATCTCGTACAATACGATTTCCGCTTAAAGTCTCTCGTACGGTTTCTTAATAAGCGAAAAAAGTTACGACCGAGATGCTCGGGTGATCGCGAGTCACGCAAAAAATTCAAAATGTCCCGTACAATTGCAGCCGTGTAACAGAGGTAATCAAGCCAATAATAAACGATGCAAAAGAACGAAATCTCTCCTTCTGTTTATAGGAATATCATCGTGTCCAAGGACAATGTCCAGGTACGTACTGATTCTCCGTACGCTATTTGCGTTGACCGGAGAAGGGATTGACTCTCGGTAGTGGTATAGGGGATTTCGAGATTGGGAGAAAGAGAAAAAGGACGAGCCTGTGGGAGGAAGGGAGAGAGCGAAAACTAGTGGCGGAGAGGGAGGGGGGAAGAGAGAGAGGACGAGAAAGGGACATGGGGTCCCGTATACGCTCGTTTCTGCAGAAGAAGACGAAGAGGAGAGGGTGGGGGGGTATTGGTACGGGAACCGCGCGGGCAGTGCACGCGCAGCCGCCGGGACGCGCGCATCCCGTGTGCATTCGCGCTCTTCCAACGTCGCAGGAGGAGCCCGCGAAATCTCGATTAACTCGGCACTGTGCAACGTGCCTCGCGACCGTGGTGATCATCCTACGATATACCATTATCGTGAGTTATATGTTTTTCTTCGTCCATAGTATATAATTTTTTAATTCGCATCACCGCCATAATGACGAAACGAACCATCTGCGACGACGATTTGCGCAACGACGTGAAGTTGACAGCGGAGTTCGAGACCGGCCGGTACTCGATAGATTTCTCGAAAGTCGATCGCGATAATCGCAATGGAAATTGTTGCGTAACAGTAGTTGTTGTTTAATTACACGAATTCGTAGAATCCTCGAAGCTAGATAATTCTCGGTATCGTAATATTATGTCGCAATTAATTTTCGTTCGCTGTGAAAGGTAAACAAAAACATAGTTCGGTACCGTACATTCTTTCGAAGGACATAACGTTCAGTGTGTATCGTGACTTCGGTGGATTCGGTCGTGTACGAACGAGTGGCGCGATATCGTTATGAAAATAATCGAATCGTGATTTCGTCGTGAATTTTTTCTTTACCATGTGTTTTTTATTGCGCGTTACACCGAGTTGAGAGAAAGAGAAAGAGTTATACGTTATTTCAGGCGTGGATAATCGTGGCGAGTGAATAATACGCGAGTGTTGCGAAGCATTTTCGTCAAAGCGTCACGTCGTAGTAAACGAATCGTCGTTCTTCGCGTCGAAAAGGTGATTATTTTTTTTTTTCGGGCGTGAAGAATTTTGAGGAATTAACGATCGCGAATTCGAGAATGCGCTAGTGGAACCGGTTATATCGTGGGAACCGTGGCAAAGGGCAGGTCCCGATAGAAGGAAGGAATCGAAATATTTCGAAATTCGTTCGTGTCGAGGATCGCCGGTCGTTCTCGCGCGGCGATGACGCGGAAGGGGGCGCAACAGGAATTTGACGGTTGTGTATGAAGTGTGACGGTAAAGTGCAATCGAACAGGTGCATCGAAACGAAGCGCGGCGGACAACGATGAATCATTGGAGGGTGACATTTCTTCGCGCTGAGTAACTGCATCGTTCGTCTTCTACAATCGGTGAGTCTTTAATTTTAAATTTTAATTTAATTTCATTCGATAATTTAATGCTAGTTTGTATCGCGTATTCGCACTTGTAACACGTTTCGTTGATAAACAATGTCGTTGTTCCGATAGTTGGCATTGTCGTAAAAAATTTTGTTTCATTTCGCGAAAATTTTCCACTTGAAACTATTATTTAGGATGTTTAGATAAATTTTTATATACAGAGAAAGATACAGACGTAGATATTTATTCGCGATTACGTTAACTTTTATATAATAAGCTTCGTATAAAGATTTCCAAGAAGATTGTCGCGCGTAATTATCGTTGTACGTATATATATAAATTTTGCAATCGTATTTACTAATCGTACGTAGCAAAGTATATTGTTATAAGGGATCGTTGCGAAAGTTATCTCCGTGTTTGGAGCTGCATCCACTCGTTAAAAAGTATCGCGGATGAACATCCTCCGTTGCTTCGCGTCCTCTTACACGTATCTTCACACTTGCCTTTCTTCTTTCACCACTTCTCTCTTCCCTCTCTCCCTCCCTCTCCCTCCCTTTCTCTCTTCCTCGCCTCTGTCACTGCCGCCTACCGATCCATTCGTTGTTTTTTCTTCTGAGAAGGGACTCGCCGAGTAGCGAGAATTAATGTCGAGTGCACAAGGGATTTCGAATCAGTAGCTATTTCCGCTATTGTCGCGATGGAGCGGGTGCGTGTATGTGCGTGCGCGCGCGCGCGTTCCGACCCCTCGCCGTTTCCTTCGCGTTGGTTACACGTCTCGAACGCGATTTTTACACGGAGATACACGGGGAACAATAACGATGGGACGGTGGTTAATATCCAAGGATGTAATTACTCGACGATAGAGACTAATAGAGCGATTGGGAACCGGAAAGGAACAAAACGGGGGAAGAAGATCCTCGAAGGAGGCATGTGTCCGCGATACTTGGAGGACTGTCCTTCTCAGGGGGGAAGGTTTTCTAATATCATCGAGATCTCCTCCTGTTTTTCGCAGTCTTCGCGTTGGTCGAGAGTGGGAGGAGCTCGTGCAAGAGTTCGCAAATGCGGAGAATACTCGCCGTGTACAGTCCGTTTCGATGCGAAACGATCGAGTGTGCAAGACGAGGCGAACAGTTTGGTATCCCCGGTTCGAGAGATAAGTGCATAAGAGACGAGAAGGGGGGGAGGGAAACAGAATTCTCAGTTGCGCGTTCTCACTTGTGCGCAAACAGAAGAGAAGATCGAAAGATTCTGTCGCGTCTCGGAGATTAAAGTCGTTACATTCTTCTTTCCCGAATCGGAAATCGAATTCTTCGGTTCTTTCTAGATAACATGGAAATCGCGTGACATGGAATAACAAACGTTTAATTCGTTGAATAGCGGGAATCGATCGATCGCATGAATATATAAGTCGTTTGGACGGTCGATGCGTGACCGTTTAACCAAGCATATATATATATATATATGGGGGGAGGGGGGCTGCATAGTTGCCTTTTCACCCCCTGATTCGAACTCTATCGCATATAAAACAATATTGGCACGGTTACGTCAATGGCACCAATGTTTATAACTAATTACCGATATCGGGGAAACGGGAGCGTGTCGAACGAAGACGAGAGACGTGTTCGTTTGAATAACATTTGGCCGGGGAGTGGGCGGGATAGAAGGGAACGGAAGGGAAGAGAGAGAGAAAGAGAGAGATGTACCGAGAGACGGTGAATTAGATGACGAGGGGGGTGGTTCAAGGGGAGTTTCATTTTGAACGAGGAGGCATTCTCTGCGTTCGTCCGAGCTCGATCTAAACGGGCAATATTAGCTATTGACTTTGGCTCATGGGGTTTGTCGATGGTCGGCTAAGTGATGGCGTTGGTCCTGACCGTTTGGTACAGGGAAAATTTCGATCTCCTGTCTCCTCTTTGCGATCGATCGTTTACGAGGGTGGGCAAATTTTCACGGCAAATAAAAATGATGGAATGTCGAATAATCTCATTCTTCCCGTTAACATTTCGATCCTTCCTCTCTTCGTCCTTTTCGTTTCTTTTTTATAATAATACGCGTTTTGGAATAAACGTTAAACTCTCGTGGCCGAATCGCAAGATGCCTCGCTTCGTTCTCACAAACGGAATCCTCACAAGCGCGACTAAAGGCACAGTTTCTCGCTCTTTTCGTGCTACTTTTCCCTCCTCCCTCTCTGCCTCGTTATTCGATTTGGTTTAGCGTTACGACTGTCGCTACAGCTGTCGACCTGTCTAGGGTTCACGATCCGTGTGTTGCTCGCCGATGTTCGTGACCTATCCACAAAGCTTTCCGTTGGGGTTCACGGACGCTCGTAAAACTTAACCGTGGTGGTTTTAGGTGCGCGTACGCGTTTTCATGTTCTTGCTCGTAGCAGTTTGTCTCTTTCGAATGGCATCTGGTATAAATGGAAGTTTCTTTCCGAACCGACTTTTGTCCCCGAGTTTCGTATTCATCTCGTACGCCTGAGGGGGGAGAGGATAACTTCGTGCCGTCGTTGGAGAAAAGATCTCCCGATAAAACCTCGCTCTGTACCCTTTTATTTATTTATTCGACACGGGACAGAGTATATTTCGAGGATCATCGATGACGCTTGAAAAAGTTAAACATCGGTTTGAAACACCGGCAAGGAGAGTGGGTTTGAATTTTCACGATGAGGGCGTAATGATTGTTACACAGTGTACCCGTATTCGTTCGAAGAAGGAGAAGGTTTTCGAAGATTAGCGGCTCTTTGAAAATTATTCGACAAATCTTAGTTCCTCTACTCTCTCTCGCTCGAGGATGATTACATGGAACGTCAGAGATTTCATTCGGAATACTCCTCGATTTCGATGATAGGATAACAGAAGGAAGGATAAATCTAACGGTTCGATGCCATATTTTCGAAAGCCCGAAAATTATTCATTTCCCTGCGCGTAATTTGGCTTGATTTAATCGCAAACGAAGGCTTGCGCGTTTGCCCAGATTCTGGGTCCCCTCTTGCCCCCGGTTTATCTCCAACGGTAATAACCCTTTATGGATTTCGCAGACTGGCTTAATATAAACTGCGATTTAATTGCCGAGCCGGCCGATAAATCATGTATCGGCTATAAATTTGCAGAAGGCCTTGGCGGCAGGGCGCCGGTTACGCGGTTACGTGTATCACCCGACGATAAAAGTAATGGAATCTTATCGATGGTTAGAACAATAATAATTCACGAGTAACGTTAAGCGCCACCCACCTCGTTTGTGTTTCGTCGTTTATCACCGTATAAATCCGGATAAAATATCAACGGGAGAATAATATTCTCGGGAGAAGTGGAGCGCGGAATAAGCGATTCGGCACACAGTCGTGACCGAACGCACGGTGAATCATTGATTCGATTTCGAATACTTGAATCCCGGGACGGTCGGGTGCCAACAAGTAATAACCGAGTCACGTACTTGATTAAATTTATCCCCTGTTATCGATTACCTTTCACGAGGATAATGGAGATCCGTTTTAACCGAGTTTTATCCGTTATCGTCTCATCTTCGCGTTATCGTTTTCAAACGTTTTTCCCAGGCAACGTACATTTTTATCGATAAGTCTGCCGATATAACGAGCAACGTACGATCGAGGAGTTAACCAGAGCGAAGTGGCGGTTAACGGAAACAGGGTTTGGAGAGAAGACGGAATACCGTAAATTCTAAAGCCAGTTTAGCTACCTAACCGGCATCAGTTTGAATATCGGCGCTACTACCACTCGTAGCAGCAATTTCTTCCCTCGAATCCGCGCCAACTGTTGGGTCATCGACCCCACGAGCTACTTTGCGAATCATCGATTTACGCTTTGAAAAAGAAACGGCTCAAAGTAGATTCGTTGCTAATTAAGAACGCGAGTCGGCGTTAGCGGTATTCGCGAATAGAGGCGAAATGTGCAGGCGGCGGTAATACACGCGTCGCGGAGAAGAAGTCGCGCTACACGCTTCGATCCCCCCATCGAGGATCTCGTAATTCTTTCAATCGCGCCGAGATACGAATCTGCGAATCCATATTCGCTTCGTTAACTAATCGTTGGCTACGATTAAACCTTTCCCCCTCCCTGCCTTAAAGTAAAAAAGGCGCGCAAAAAAGTAAATCCAAGTAAGTTTGGCTCATGGAGCGGGAAGGAGGAGAAGAGACGGACGATTCTCGTGAGAGAATCCCTGTTGATAGTTGGGTTATTGTAAGGGGCGATTAGGCATATGCGATCCTTATTATCGGAACTGGAGCCGGAACAACAACACTCGTGACTGGATATAAAAGAGCGAACTCGAACGAATCGACACCATCTGGTGTACCTGAGTGGCTGCCGCATTACCCTTGAAAGCTCACCGCTCTCGAGTGACGCGGCTCTCCTATGCCGCGGGTGCATTCATCGTGTAATTAACGTCTCGTAATTATGGCCGCGGAAGAAGAGAGAGAGAGTCTGGACGTCTCGTGGTCGCGCGTGCGCAGGCGAGACTGCTCGTGGATATTACGAGCTTTCATGGGGCTCCACGTGAATAAGGCGCTTCTGAAGAGGGTGTTACGGAGCATTATGGACCTCTCCACGATGGACCAACGAGTGTTGGTCAACGAGCCGTTCATCGCTCGCTCAAGGTGCAACGCGTCTTAGCCACTCTTTGACGACTAGCTGCCTCTCTCTTCCCTCCCCTTTTCTCCTCCTCTCTCGCGGCGCGGCCCGAGGACCTGAACCACCTATCCGCAGTATCGCTCGTCCTCGCCGTGCACGCCTTTGTATCTTTCCCCCGACTCAGTAGCACGCGTGGTCGATGCACGCCAGGCGTGAATACCGAAACCATTTCCGACACAGGGAATTTGTTAAGCTTGGCTTGGAGAAATCACCGGTGACGATCCTTTTCGCCCTCAAGAACCGCCCTTTTCACTCGCCGATTCTTTTTTCCCTCGAAAGGGTTGCTGTCCCCCTCCCCTTCCCCTCCAGTATCGATCGAAACGCGAGTCGATCCGGACGATTTATCTCGTCCGGAAACCAAACTTTCGTTCCCTGTAAAATCGAACCTACATTTGTCTTCGCTTTAATCCAACGGTCGAAAGAGAGAAGGGAAAAAAAGGAGAATCTGCGGAACTCCTTGAAGCGTGGCTCCGAGCGATCGTATACGTCGTACGTATACAGGATATCGGCTTTTCTTCCTTTCTTCCTCCTTTTTCTCCTCCAAGAAGTGGATATCGAAAATCAGTCGGCATACGGCGAGGCCGATTTGTTAGATTGCGCAAAAAAGAAAGAAGGGATGTCTGGCAAAGTCTCGAGGGAGGGAATAATAATGGAGGTGTGCAATGTCCGTAGTAAAGCTAGGAGTAACGCGAATAACGTCGAAAGTTAGCCAGGTCGGAGCGACGTGGACGTTATGCACGGCGCTCACCTCTGACCTTGCGGTCGGGCGGAGTGAACGGAAGTTATGCGTCTGAATCGTTTCGTGGAACAAGCAGGAAATGCAAGCCCGGCCCGTGCAAACCGTTACGAGCCGTGAGGGAATCATTACCACTTTGGTGCCCCATACATCCAGAGAGCCGCACTCCAACCCCCTCGGGGTAACCACGACTCTCCCTCTCCCTCTCTCCCTCTCCATCTATATCGTCTCTCGCCCGTTCTATCCTTGGAAGATATCCTGCTACCCCATACCTCCTGTCCCGAGGATAGAAGGCGGAGATGGGACGAGGAGGAAAAATTCAATAACACAGATCTTGCCCGCGAACGCGGTCAAGGGGTTAGCCTCCCTGATTTAAATTTAAATTGCTACCAAATTACCGCGCCGTCCCTTTGATCCCGTTTGATTTACCCGCGGAATAACATAATTCAGATTTTTCTCCTCGAGGGGGGGTTGCACGCTCGATGTACGCGGCAGAAAGATCGCGCGATTCTTGCCAAAATGAAATTCGATTCGTGCGCTCGACCGCGCGTTGCCCCCCTTTTCTCTTCTTGTTCCTTGCAGCCTCGCTAATTGCAATTCCGAGTGCCGCCCCCCGTCTAACAAAACACGTTTTACCTTTGTCGGAGGTACGGTAAGGACAGAGGGAAGGCACGGGTTCACAATTGGTTGGTGAAATTGGTCACGTGGCTGGAAATGTTTTGAACGGGTGGTGTATAGGAGAACGAGGGGGGCGCGAGTCGTTTCGATCGATCCGGCGATTTGTTACGTAAGCGGCTGTGCCTCGTTTTATGGCACTCGTGTTTGTCACGCTACTGAAATCCCTGTCACGCGCGTGTATATGCGAGAAGAAAGAACGAGGGAGGTCGTGGTCTCTTCATTGTCACCGCGTTGCACGCTTTCTTAATTCGTTGTTCCTCAAACTTGGAACATTCATCCGGTGACGTTTCCGTTTCTGGACGGGAGGGCAAGCGGAGGATGATGGAAAGAACGCGAAGGATATTTGTAACGGAGGCCCTCTCTCGTTATTTATTACCGCCCTCGATGAGACGAATTCGATACCGATTCGCAAGCAATATTCCAAGTTTTCCATTATCGTTACCATTGTCGTGTCTGGATAATCACGGGGAAGGGGGACAAGAAGAGGAGGAACGCGATCTCGGATAGTCGCAATATCAATCGGCGCGAAATATGGTCGATCCTCGTGCAATTTCAACCTGTATCGAGGAGGCTGTTTTCGAGGAGCGACAAAGAGCTGGTTTCTCGATATTACTCGACACCGAGGTCGAGGAGGTGGTCGGGAAACGGGTGGAAGCACGGGAAAGAATCCGAACAATAAATTATTATATCGTGGCCGTGGTGTAACAAACGGGCTGCAAACGGCCGGGGTACAGATACTACGAACGCGACGACAATCTCGATTCGTGGAGACGGTCTCGACGAGCGAGATAAATGGAGAGAGCGTTCTCGATCCGTCGTCGAATAATTTTCTCAGGGAATAACGAGTAACCTATCTGCGTTCGATAATCGGTGGTAGCCGGGCGCCCTTTAACTCCAGGAACGCTCTGTCGCTTCCGGACGATTTTTTACGGGGGAATTAAAAGTTTTTCATCCTGCGGTGGGTGGGCGCAGGTTCAATCGGTCGTCGGCCGATGAATAAAACATTCCGCGTGGGCGAGTCTCATTATTTACGCAGTTACGTGCTCACCTGCGCAATCTAAAATCAATGTAGCCGCGTGGCACGTAAATATCGACGATACCGATGCGAGAGACACGACTTTACACGAATTTCACCCGTTACACACCCGTGACATCGACGAAAAATCAATACTCTCCGCCAATCTGAAACATTCTATCTGCCCTTTTCGCCCGAATTTTCGATTTCCATCCCCCCTGTCCACGGGGCTGGATATACCGATTCTGAAAAATAGGGGAAGGAGGGGCAGGGGGAGAGGGGGAGAAATTGACTCGTTACCGCCTCCGCCCGTTATTCGCCAACACCTGACATTCCCGGTTATTTCCACCGATTTGTCGGACGAAACGCTCCGTCAAGGTCTCTTCTACGATCTCGAGGATCACTGGTTGCACCCCTGGAGACGTAGACAGAGTTATGAAGTATGTCGGTGGGGTGGCCAGTATTCCCCGTTCGAATTTCACTCGCACGCGTTACGCGGCCACGTGCCACGCGTTTCCCGGGGGATTTCGTTCCCGTATTTCCCTCCCCCCCTCTCTCTCTCTCTCCCCATTCACCGACCAACGTCTGAAATCGTGCCGAGAATCATTTTGCGGAACTGAAAGATTGATGTCGGCACGCGTTCCAACCTCTCTCGCCCGTGCGAATTCCGTGCGACTTTGGATCAAAAGGGCGATCGATGATTCGTTCCGCTCGTTAAATCTCGGTCAGATACGATCGAATCGGAATGGAATAGCCGCGCCACTGAAAGGAGGAGAGTTTATTTTTTTTTTGACACGTGCGAATACGCTCTCGAATAATGAATCGATCGCGGACGAGACTTTTCAATTTGTTTCTTGTTTCTTTGAGCTCGCATACGAAGGAGACGAGTTAATTTTACAGAGATTCGACCACGTATCGTTCACGGTGTAGATATGTGTGTGATTCGTTAATCGAATAAAATAGGCTGTTTATTAATATATATATATTGTTGTTTTGTTGCCGATGAAACGTATCGAATTTAATTGGAATTAGCGGTTTAGATATGAAAACGAGGGGGTTCGCTTACTCGATCGCGCAGAGAGAGAGAGAGAGAGAGAGGAGAAGTAATTATATCGCTAAACCGATGAACGCCTGTTGCAGTAATGATGCTTTTATACCGGCCTTTCCACTCTATCGGAAACCGAATTGTATATTTGCGCGCTGTCGTTTCGATGTTTCTGTTAATAATAGAATAGAAACGATGCCAATTTAAGCGCCACCCTAACGTGCATCCGTGCAGGCAAGGATGCGATACTCGTTTGCAGTTTACAGTTAACGATCATCATCCGGGTGCACTATTTGCCAATATTCGAACGTCTTGCGAACTTCTCTCCCGGATAGATTTAACGTATTGCGAAACCCACGAGATAGAAGCTTCTTCCTCGAATTATCCGAAGAATATTTCAATATATACGCGGCCTCTTAACGCTGCTTTCTACCATCCCATCCATATCGATTATTCGGTAGGAATAATACTTAATTGCGCGCGATTACCTCGATATTTATTGAATTTATTCTCGCAATCTTAGAAATAAATCGGGTTTGGGTGAACGATGAATCAGCGACTCGGGCCAAGACGAGAGGAAGGAAATAGAGAAGAGTACCCACGAGAAGCGAACGAGACAATTATCCTCCCGTTCGATCGAAGCGAATCCAGCATAGTAGATGTGCACGCGTGCCGTTTTTTTAAATCGGTAATCATTCTTCGTCGCGATTATTATCGTGGACGAAGCAACGCTCGCCCAGGCTATTTATAACGCCGTTGATCATTCGATTCTTCTTCCTCTCGCTTTCTCTCTTCCGCCTTTTCTCGGCTCGCGTTACGCTCGAGTTAACACGGCAACTCTTTCGCTCCTCTCCCCTCATCCCCCCGGAATTTTCGTAACTCTTCCCTCTTTAATTTATTTCCCTGCCTCTCCTTCGCCATTTTCGTCCCGAGGAAAGACGCATGCAGGGAACTGCAGCTGCGTATTTTTACTATTACGCTCATCTTCGTTTCGATCTTGAGGTATCTTGAATATCGTATCGTGGAAACGATACGCGCTTGATAGGCCCTCGAATTCAAGGATAATGATCTTCCCTTCGAGTCTACCTTTACAACCGCCAGGATTATCAAGTAACTTTTCCAAAAAGAAAAGCGTTTCCTTTTTTTAGCGAGAAAGCGAACGACCAGGGAGAAATTTCTCTCTCTCGATATTAATTCTCGATTCGAGGGGGGGGGCTCGTGATTACTTTTCCGCATCGAACGATCCCAACTTATCCACGTATCTAACCGATTCAATACGGAGCGCAATTGGATTGTATGTACGGCAGGGTAAGGATTGATACGAATCGGATGCGTTACAGTGTAACGGAAACGTGAAGTCTGTGCATGGAGATCGGGCAACCGATAACATCGGAAGAATCGAAGGAATATTCATCGAGAGAATGTATGGGGAGGGGTCCTCTCGACACGACGTCGAAAGCCACTTTGGATGCTCGAGGGGAGGGGGTGGGGCCAATATACACCACGCTACGTATCCGTTTTCCCTGGGAAAACGAACCTAGCCGAAAGGACTTGCCTTATTGAAAGCGGGAGAAGGTGGTAGTAGCCGGGGGCTGAAACTCGGTAAGAGAGGGTTTATTGAAGCCGCGTACACCGCCACTCGTATTTATGATTCGAGCATCGTCTCTCGATAACCTTCGACTGCCAACCATCCCGACCAACCTGTCTGCACGCCCGTCTATACGCGCGTACGTGGGCGAGGGAGGGAGGGAGAGTGTTGATTTATTTAATAAATAGCGCGACGCTGCCATTCATATTAGATGCACCACCGAGACTCGACTCGTGGGGTGGTAAACGTGCGTCGAAGGGAATCAATGCCGCGAGAAGGGTCTAGAGAAAGGGAGAAAGAGGCGGAGAGGGAGGGAGGGAGAGAGAGTTAAAGGGATAAAATTGATTGGAATACTCGCATCGCTGTTGTACCGCGAGAAACAAACTATTCTATTTTCGCGTATAAATATATTTCGATATATTTGATCTCGATCCTGTTTTTCTCCTTTTTCCCAAAATATTAGGGAAGCGTATTAATCTATCCGAACATCGAGCATCGAGTTGAACTAAATCTTTCGTAAAGGGAAACGGTCCGAGTGAGAGCCTCTGACTCGTCGGGCAATAAAGGCCAGCCTCTCAATCTAAACATCCTGTCTTCGTGTTTCCATTCCTCGCAACGCCACTGCCAACTTCTCCAGAGAGAGAAATCTTTTATTCCTTCTTTTTTTCTCTTCCCCAAGTTTTCGAAAGCTTCGAAATTCGAAACATTCGAGGGGCGCATTACGATCTAACGATGTAACGCGTGTAACGTGTAGAATATCCGCGAACGAGTTACGCTCGTTGGGGCTCGGAATGAAACAGGTAGGGGGAATTATTTCATCCCGTTGGCAATACGCATCTTATATTAATTACTACACCGTACTCGCGAATTAATTAAATTACGCTTAATTGATCTCAACGCGATACAACACGTTGGTCATCGCGCAAGCTACATTCTGTATTCGATTACTTTTAGTTGATTAAATTGTACGATCCAATGAAATTGGTTTATTCGATAAAAGCTGGCGTGTGCTGCTAGCGGTTAACGGTGGCGCGTGCATCGAGCTCCACCGTTCAGGTTCTCAAACATTTTCATCCCGCGATACACAACGGCGCGCTACTTCCATTACATTTCGCCGGTTAATTTTTTTTTTCTTCTTTCCCCCTCCTCCCTCGTAAAATAAAACGTTCCGGAAATATTATGGATCCCGCGCGGGAGGAGAACAACGTTCCGCTCGCTTTTCCCCCTATATATTTTTTAACGAGTCGACACGCGCGTTTGTTACTCGCTTTGCGAAGAGAAATAAAACATCCAGCCGGACTACGCCTCGTTAGAAGGAAAGCGATGGAGCAATCCTCCACGGACGATACTTTATCTTCTCACCCCTGCTTTCCGCATCTACTTCTTGCCCTTATCTTTTGCAAACCTCTTTAAACCGCAATCGATGCTTCGCTGCGAAACGAAGATCGGTTATTATTATTCGTACGACGAGGAGCAAGATAATCGAGGTAGGTTCCATTTTTTGAATACTCTCAAGCTCTCCGTTTCGTTAGACGAGGGAATTGGTATTAAATATCATCGATAAGACGAACTTTTAACTTTTAACATTGAGATCGGGATGATTTTGATACGTGACGAATATCTTACGGGTAACGTAAAATCGTTAAATTTCTTCAAAAATCCATTCTGAATTATTAGAACTTTGTGGGAACCTTGTTATTTTTGAATTCTATTATTCTATCTATTATTCTAATTTTTCGATTTCTTACACCTAATATATCGCTATCTCCATCACTGCTTTCATTTTCTCTATCACAATTCCTCAATGAATACGATCAATCTCATTTTTCGACGATTCAAAGTCAATTTCATTTTCGCTCAATTTATTATTTATTTCGAAATTTTTTCAAAGCCTCTAAATTTTGCGAAACTACGATACGATTGTCGAATCCGAACTAATGTCCGAGACCAGACATTTCGGAGGAATTTAACGTCGAATCTGTTTATTTCGAGGTATAAGTCTCGAAAAAATCGTCGAGCAAAAGGTCTTCGAAATTTTTCTACGTCGAAACGCGCCGAATCTGAAAAACTAACGCGGCGGAGGTTTAATAATCGCGATAAATCTATGCGTTGCCGAAAGTACAGAAATCTCTCGACGCGGAACTTTAGCTTCTTCCACCACCGATCGAGTTCAACGCCGGCTTTCATTCGACCAACTATCGACTATAATACCCGCGAGAAGTCAAACAAGCTGAATAAAAATTTTAAAGTATTCTATAAGACAGAAGTAATCCCTCGTTACCTTGGAATTGTTTTGTTAATGTCACGTACGAAGCTTCTCCTCTCTCCGAGCCAAGTTTCCACCAACCTTTGGTTGATTTTTACGCGAGATCCCCACGCGATGATACTCCTTCGACGGATGTCTGCGTCGAAACGAAACACCTATTAGTACACGGCGATCAAAAGGATTAATACCGCGCGTTCTTCCCATCCCGCCATCAGTTAGCGCGGCAAAATCGGCGTTGCGCGGTCCGGGAAGAAGAGAGGAGACCGTTCCCGATAAGATACGAGCAATAAATGACTCGCATTGCGACGATATATATCCCGTGGATGGTTAGCATAGGTTTCCAGCTGGGGTGACGGTATCGCGAAATGCTCGGGGGGGGATCGAGCGGAGAAAGGAGGCGGGGAGGGGGGAGAGAGAGAGGCAGGCGTTGTGCACGTCGTTGGAAATTTACGTCGATCGATGCGCAACCGTTAATCGGCCAATAAGAATAATTCGCGTGCGAGACAAAACCGGCCATTACTTTTGGAGGAGAAGTCGTCGAGGCACGATCGACGCCTTGTATTTCGCATACTTTATTGCGCGATATTATTGTCGGTCTGTGAGCTGCCGTGGCCCGTGGGCGAGCGGCCTTTTACGAGTATAACCATTTCGCGGTCGACTAAAACGGCCGGCGCAAGGTAGAGGACGTTGGAGAAGGGAGAAGGAGTGGGAGTGGGAGGAAGAGGAGGAGGAGAGAGGAACGAAGAAGAGAGAAGAGAAGGAAGACCGTGGCGGAGGAGAAGGACGAGCGCCATGGGAAGAAAACAAAGGGCCGAAGACGAGGGAAAATACGCGAGAACGAGCACGGGCGCGAAGCGTTGAACAAAAAGTATGCGAAGCATCCTCGCCCCTCCCCTCTTACCGCCGCGGAGAAGATGAAAAATCTGTTGAACCGACGTTCATTGGGAAATTGCAAGCAGCCGCCTTTGGGACAGAATGATTAATGCTCGCTAGGCGCTCCGCCTATATATATATGTATGTGCATATACGTATGCATCGAGTATCTATAGGGTATACACGTACCTCCAAACTTTCGGCCAAACTTTTATTCCTTCTATAATCTCGGAGAGTCGAGAAATCTTGCTCGATTCGCTCCTAACGTGTCCCATCGAAATTTTTCTCGTCGTTGATAGACGTTTAAGTTTTCCATCAGAAGGGAGAGAGAGAGAGAGAGAAATAGAAAGGGGAGAGGGATAATAACGTATTTTTAATTACGCTTACCATTCAGGCGTGGTAGGTGATGCGAGGAGGTTGAGGATGAGCGCCGCTGTTAAATGGCACGATTATCTGTCTCGTGCTTTATTTGCTGCTCGTTGCTCGCGTTCTACTTCGCTTCTCCGCGTCTCTCTTTCTGTCCTTCTCCCTTTTTTCTTCTTCCTTTCTTTCCTTCCTTTTTTTTTTTTTTTTTTCTGTTATACTCTTGCCTCCGACCGGAGCATTGACTCGAGAGGGTTTTTGCACGGTGAAGAGGTCGGCAACTCGTGCACCGTGCACGGGGAAGAGGGGAGGGGGCAGGAAGGGAGGGTAGGTAGGTCCTTAAAAACAGATCCATTAAAGTTTTTCCGCCGCTTTCCGAGATGGTAGTGGTTACTCGGTGAGTAGCGAGTAAGATTGCGCATTTCTCCTATTCACGTGCACGCCTCTATATAACTTTCGTAGCCTACGACGCTAGTAACCGTTTGCCACCGGATACAGGGGAGAAACTCTGGCCGGGCCTTCTATTCTACTAAAACAGTCCCCCCCTCTCTCTCTTCCTTTCCTTTATCTTATCCTATCGTCGTTAAGGTCGAGGGTAAAACAATTTTTATCCTCGCTTCCTTCTTTCTTCGCTTCGCTCTTCTTCTCCCTCGGTTTCAATATCCTTCG
Source organism: Apis cerana (assembly GCF_029169275.1). Classification (NCBI taxonomy): domain Eukaryota; kingdom Metazoa; phylum Arthropoda; class Insecta; order Hymenoptera; family Apidae; genus Apis; species Apis cerana. The sequence goes on along the minus strand of NC_083855.1, from coordinate 10,861,652 downwards.
AATATCGTTACAAACCCTTTTATTTCGTAGTGCTTTTTTTCCACCTTATCAATCTTAATTAACGTCTCCGGTTAATTCAACCGTTGTTGCCTATCGTGTTCCTCGAATTAGTTTCTCGAATCGAGGAAATTCCGGGGCAGACTTCGCCCGGTGCTTCCTTTTTTCTTCTCTTTTCCCTCTCTCTCTTTCTCTCCTCCTCTCACCGCGATTACTTTGCATGATCAATATTGGAAAGTCGTGTAGCCGAACGAGCAAGTTCGCGAAGTGAGTTTGCCGCCACTATATATATACATATACACACAAGAGAGCATGCGAGAAAGCCAATGTGAAAAGTTTACCGGTGTAAATTCGTGGAATGCAGTGAATCAAGCCCACCTCGACATCTCGTGTCCTCGTGTTTCTTCCCTCCCCTTTCGCCCCTTCCTCCCCTCCAACTTTTTCCTGGCATACACAGGTGATGCATCAGACTTCCTTCTAATTTAACATTCCGTGGAAATCCGATTTGGCTGCGACGCTAGATAAACTCGAGCCCCGGGTTGCATCGGGAAGAAATGAGAATCGTTCCTCCCCCCGTGCGTTGGAAAATAAGAGGGGGAGGCGCGTGATGCTTTAGCTTTTCGCGTGTAATAACGGTATCGAAACAACAATTGCTTTTTCCAGCCAAGGTTTTCTATCCCTTAATGTTCACTTCGGATAAAAATTTCCAATTTCTGATCGGCACGAGTCTCGCGAAGAGATTAAACGGATTCGTCTTGATATTTCGGGGGACGAACTCTTTCGCTCCGTTCCTCGGCGAAGTGTTATTGGAAATTATGAATGGAAAAGATGGGGAAGGAAACGATCGAGGAAAGGCGGCGACGGCGGACTTTAAGTCGAAAAGGGGGGAGCCGCTGTGAACCGATATTAACGAAGACTTTAGAATGGGAACACCTTTTGATGGTGGAACCTTTGCGCGCCTCGAATAATGCAAAGCTCTCTGTCGTGTGCGCAACGCCTTCTCTCTCTCGTTCCCTGCGCCGATAGAAAGATTTTCGAATCCGATCTCCGCTCGCGAGTCGGAAAATCCAGCAAGTGATTTGCTTGCCGCCGTTTTAAACGCGACCACCGCTTTCCGGCGTCTGGCTGAGGTATAACGAGTCTTTTTCGTTCGTAATGAGAGGACGGTTCACCGATTCCTCTTCGAGAAGAGGGAACAAACGAAGAAAAGGGGTAGTTCTCTTTCCAAACGGAACGTTCTTTCGCCTCCTTTTTTTTTTCTTTTTCCTTTTCTGCACCGAAACGCGACTCGAGCATCGCGATGACAACTGGCTGGTTCGAAATTTTTCGGCCCTTGACGTAGGTCGTTGTCTAGACACTCCTCCAGACCGCAGCCGCGTTTCCAGCACGGGGAAATTGGGGTAAGAAAAGGTGGCGGAGGGTGAAATTCGTCTGGGTATCGCGGGGATCCCGCATTCTTGCCCGTAAATTGCGCTTCTACTTCCCTCGAGTACGCCCCGCTGAAAGTGGGTTAGGGTCTTCCGTCTTAAATTGGGTTACGGCTCCGTTCAAGGAGAATGAACCCTCCCTCGGGGTTCGAATTCAACCGAATCGTAGCGGCTTTCTCTTTAATCCGCGGCAGGATCGATTTAAACGGATTGCGCTCGTTTAAATTGATACGACGTTGGGAGGGAACGTGGTGGCGTCCGTTCCGTGACGTTTGTTCCGCTCGAACTTTGCTCGACGAGGGTCGGGAATGAAGCAGCGGTCGAAATTCGTAGTGGAAAGACACGAAGGCGGAAGGACGGCGAAAAACGTCCATCCACGTAGACGACGGTAGAGAAATCCTTTCGGCCATTAACGATGACGCGAGTGGAAGGCCACGCACACGCAGAGGCCGAAAATCTTAGACGAGCTCTCCGGGTTTAAAACTAAAAGCATTCCTCGCGATTATTGACAAGGGTAACCTGGCTCGGCTTCGTGTTTCACAAGATCTAGCCCTTCCCTTTCGCTCCAGACCCGTCCACTTAAAAGCATTCTCCTGAATTATTCACGCGACACTAAGATCCCGATGCGCCGGGAATTTCATTATTTCTTTTCTCGCGTTTTCATAACCTCTCTCGCGAAACATAAACGGTAAACGAGAGGAGAGACTCGAGGTGGAAAAATCCTGTGCACGATCGAGCGTTCCCCGATCGATACGAAACTCCTTTTCACGGGATACGTCGTCTTTATTACTTTTGGAGAACTCGAGAATTCACTTCCTTCCTTCTCTCAGTCGCGAAGTTCGGTCGGAAGAAGTATTCGTTTAGGTCTTCTCTAGTGGAAGACGCGAGTCGATGTGTCGCGCTACTTTGCTCGAGAAAGATCGGCACTGGTGTTGGAGGTAAATTGGAGGGATGGTTGGCGAAATCGGGCGGGGACAGTGCTCGAGAACGAGCGCTCGAACGAGTCACGAATGGAAATAAATCCTTTAGGGCGGACGGCTCTCTCTCTCGCTTGACGCCGGTTTCACGTGCAGGAAATCCCGAATAAATCCAAACAAACGCGCGGCTACAGCAGGAGGAGGATCAGACCTCGCCACCTACGATTTCGAAAGGGACGAGGTTTTATTTATAGGTGCTTTGACCGCGGCACATGGCATGGCACGCGCGGAATCACGCGTGTTTCCGTACAACCGAGGTGCACGCACCGGCGTAAATTATTTGGATAAGTCAACGCGTTATACGCCATCGCGTTTCCTCGAACATCGTCGTTTCTTTGACGAGGGGAGGGGAAGATGAAAAGGAAAAAAGGAACACCGTTCGCCACAACCGATCGTGATCGAGCACAACCACCGTTGCGAAAGATGAGACACGTAAGATTGCTACGCACGATCGGCAAGCAGGAGAATCGAAACGGATGTAATTGCGCGTAGAGACGCGACTTTTCCTCGAGATTGAGTAAGGGACCGTTGCATCACGAAAGTTCTCGAAACTCCTCAGCCTCCTGAAAAAAGAGAAACCGAACCTTTCGATATTCCCCGTGTTTAAACTACGCGGGGCGGATTTGCTTTTTTCTCTCGATGGCACACTCGTTTAATGGCCGGCTAAATATTGACTCCCTTACTTATTCGGTTTGCCTGTGACCCGGTCACCCGAGTGTTTCGTTGTCCGTAAACCTGTCCGTCCGGCTAGTCGAACGTATAGGTAGAAAATGTGCACTTGGCTCGTTACTCGAGTCGGCTCGATCTTCCTTTCATTTTTTTCTCAACTCCTCGATTCCAGGATGATCGTCTCGAATCGTTCGCAAAGGCACACGTGTTCTCTGATGGATGGACAGAGAGAGAGAGAGACAGGAAAAAAGAAGATGCAACGCGTAGACGAGAGAGATGGAGGATTTACGGGTGGACGTTTTCGAGTTGAGATGATTGGAGTGCGATCGGTGTCGAAGCGGGATCGTAACGAGGATCGCGACGCCTGTAGTACGCACTTCTCTATCGAGGCCTCCCCTCGTGCCAGCTGCCCGCTGGGTTGGCCAAATAAAACCAACGCGTTTTTAATGGACCGCGGACAAACGCGTGCTGCACCCTTGGCACTGGTGCTACTCGGCCGCGTTCACGCGTGGCTACGTTCACGCACCAGCCATTCGAGCTCGCACAGGCGTCTAGGGAACGAAAATATATCGGGAGCGGATGGTAACGAATCGGAGGAGGTGATCGACGTAACGCGGTGAGATCAAGTCGCCGCTCGATATCTCTCCATGGATAATCCTTTCTCGTCTCGGCTGATTATTTTCGCCTTTTTGTCCGCGCTTTTCGATCGAAACGGGACGGGTGTGCGTAAGTATCGGGCGGAGAGCGCCGGCGGCCAGGCATCGATGGAATCGATGCGAGAAACAAAGCGAGAAGTCGGCCGAAGGGGGAAAAAAATTAATGGAAATCAAATAGAGATCGAAACGGGATTGGACCGGTTTCAATCTCTGGGTAGTTTATTTCGCGCGTCGAGAATCGGGCAGGAAAAATGGAGAGAAATTTGGACTGTGTAGACAACACCACCTGGATTCCTAGCAACAAGTGACGCTATTGCTCTCCTTTCCTTGCTTCTCTTTGGCCACCCTCTTTCGAACACGAGCACGCCACCATGCGGTCGAATCCTCGCCTTTTTCTCTGCGTTACGAAAAAAAGAAATCAAATCCTTGCTCCACCGCGATTCCAACGATTGATCGATAGCTCGTTCCCTCGTTTCCCTCTCTCTTCCCCTTTTCCGTTTAATTCGTAGTCGCCTCGGTCTGAGGGTAATTCGTGCGTTTCGCCGAGTTGGTCCTCGCGCTTTGTCCCGACGATCGGCGGGAGGAGGATCTCGAGCGTTGGGTTGATAAAGGACAGAAAGAGGCGAAGAGGATTTAAGCCGGTGCGACGTTGCGTGGAAAGCGAGAAGGAGAGAAATTAATGGATCCTGTGGGATGCTAATGGGCTACACCCGTACGCGCTCGCGCTCTGTTTACAGCCAAAGCCAATTACAGCTAATTCGATGGCTATTTATTAGCCGATTAGTCGGATCTATTCAAGGGGACTTGCTGCCATTCGAGGTAGAAAGCGACTTTATGAACGATCCGTGGGACGCCGATAAAACCCGGCAAAACTTCGCTTCGATTCAAGTGGATCCCGTAATCTGAAAGAGTTGGAGACTCGCTCGTTCTTCCTCGTTTTCGCCTTTCTCGAACGAACCTTCGATTCCACCGTGAATTCAGTCACAGATCGCGACTCGAAGTATATCGTTTTCGTTTGCGCGATTCTCTCTTGTTGGGGAGAGGAATCTTAATTAAACCGAAACACGGGCTGGGAAAAAAAAAGGTGATATAAAGGTTGAGATTCTTGAGGGACGGCTTTGATGCCGGCATTTCTGGAAATAATTTAGCCCGATCAGCTTTGTACCGTCCACGGGCCGCTATAAATGCCCGCTAATAGGTTTCGAGACTTTCTTCGAGTGGTCGAGGAAAGAAATCGAGATGGAACCTTAATGACTATTTTCTTTTTCTTCCCTTCCTTTTTTTTTCTTTCGTTTTATTTTTTTCTCTCTTCATTTTTTCTTCCTCTTCTTTTTCTTCTTCTCCTCCTCCTTCTTCTTCCTTTTTTTCTTTTCGTTTCTTTTCTTTTTTCTTTTCTTTTCTTTTTTTTTTTTGTTAACGAACACAGACCGCAGTTGCCTTGTCTGCGGCGAGCACGGAACGAAACAATGCAATTAGTCGAACGATTATTGCTTTTGTACCCTCGAATCGACTGCGCGTGGCTTTGAAATTGAAGCATCGGGAACAGGCCGGTTGTCGTTTTTTCGGTTCCTTTTAAGCACTTTGTTGCATTTTCATGAATTTCATTCCGCCAACGTTTGAAGTCTTCCCCCTTCCGCCCGCTGCTTAAACGATCTCGGCTCGCTCACCTTTTTCTTTTTCCCTTCCCCAACTCTACGTTTCTATCTACCTCCCTTTGTTTCTCCCTTTGCATGCTCAATTAACATTTAAAAGCCGCACGGGAAACGTCGATAGATGATCGACCACCACGGAGAACCACTGGTCTTCACCTCCACGGCTTATCCGTTGGATAAAGGTGATTCTTGCATTGCTTGGAATAAAGCGTTCGTGCCTTATTCTTCTCAAATTCGCCGTTGGCGAATAGAAGAAGGATAAAACGGATGAAGAGGAAAAGCGTTTCAGGCTTCTCGATCCTGATACCACCGATTCGAAGGAAAACTCGAAGCAAGCGAGTTTATCGCCTCGTCTCCTCCGCCTTAATCCCGACGGATAAATCGGAAGCGTCGATTATTCACACCTCTCCGTTTCATTGTCGTTCAATCCTAAAAATACGACCGATGAATCCTTTGATCGTTTATTATACTCGAATCGAGGCACGACAGATTCAGATCCGAGGAACAGTGACATTTCGCCAAGAACAAATTTCGAATCGATCGCAATTTCTTCGAGATGTTCCATCGAGAATTTACCAAATCGGAATAGGCGGGGAATAAAGAATCTGGGAGGGGAGGGGAGAAGGAAAGAGTTTGAAAGTCTAGGAGGAGCTGCGGAACGGGACGACCGTTGGAAGAGGGTTGCTTGATTCGTCGGCCTGGAAAAAATCGGTCTTTATTGTTTTCGTTAGGTTCTTCCCTCCTCTCCTCTCGGGACTCTTTCCCTATTTTTGGAGGTTTCCTCGAGGACGAGATATACGCGGGAAGAGGTAACAGGAAAAGCGGAGAGTGTGGTGGTAATGGGTGTTGAATAATAAAGAGAGCCCATTCCCCGGCGAATCACTTGGCCTTTCTTTATTTCCAGCCAACTCCAGCTCGATTCTGAGAGGAAATTAAAAAATTTCTCCCGTCACGTTCCGTGGAATCCTCCTCCTTTTTCTTCCTCTTCTTTTTCCTCTTCGTCCCGCGATTTAATCGAGAGACAATAGTATACGTTCCGCCGTTTATTCCGCCTCGACATCGTCGCGGTCGCGGGTTTCCAGGTGTGGCTTTTTTTATTGCAAGCTTCTTTCGCGAGATAACCGACGAGAGAGAAGACTCGCCGTAGCGTGAAATTCGTTTCTTTCACGGCGGAATTTTCATCTGGTTGTGTCAGGGGATGAAAGATGTATCCCACCTACCTTTTCTTCTCTCCCGTATGAATATACGATTCAATAACGCGAGTATTTTTTTAAAATTGAATCAACGTTGAAATTAATCCTGGATTGTCGATAAGTAAAAAAAGTTGAGAAAAAGGAACACGATTTTCCTAATCGTAAATCGATGAATCGGTTAGAGGGACCCTTACCAACGCAACGCGTTGCAAGAGTGCGCGGCACCCCTTGAAGCTGAGCATAAAGGGACCTAAAACTATACCCTCCCCGTCCGCGAGGTGTTTGCACAGGGCAGCTGTTGACGGCTAGCCCGAGGCCGCAAAACCTTTAACCATTCAACCCAATCAGTCTTCGGTCCCTTTTTTTCCGTTGATGAAAATTGAAAGAAAGAAAGAAAAAAAAGGAATCTCTTTGAACCTCCCTTCCCCCCGCGTTTTCACTCCTTCCGAGTAACGTGATTGGACGTTAAAAAGGAAGAAGATTGTTTCAAGGGACGTTAAACGGCCCGTTGAATAGATAGCGCAGCGACAAGGAAATTGAAGTTGTTCCTCCGTTGTTGCACCTCCCCCCTCCCTCTGTGGGATTTCTTTTTCTCAATTTCGCAGAGCACGCGACGAAACGAAGGGAAGGAGAGCGGATAAACCGCGCGCGATCGGCCGCGGGTAGATCGCTTCCTCCCTAATTAGGCAGACGCGTGCAGGTATGCGAGGATCGGGCGTGCGCGCGCTCCGACAATGGCTAATCCGCGCGTGCACGCATCGGTAGATGTGTGCTCCACCGTGGAGAGACAGCGTGGTGGGGCGATACCGCACAGGTACTCGTGTGGGTAGCCTATGTAGGGTTCCGCGGATAAAGGAACCCGGCAGCCATATGGCGCCGCGTCCTTACTCTCCCCTTCCCTCTCGCTCGCTCGCCTAGAACGCCTCGATTCTCTATAATGGCTTTGTGCAACGCTGATTATACCCGCTACTTGGAACCACACACCACCGCTGCTAGCGCGTGTGTGCACGTGGGTGGACATGCGCGTGATGTAATCGAGAGTGGATATCGATAGAGGAGAGCAGTCGGCACCCTAAGCGGTTACGAGGATCTCTCGAGCCACCCCCACTCCTTCGAGTGGATCAGCGTCTCTCAAACTGCGAGATTCGCGCGCGATTCGGGTAAATTTCGCGAGGAGGAGGAGAAGGGGGAGCGACGATTCGGGTCGCGTTTCTTTTCTTGGATATTTTTTTTCCTTTTCTTCTTATCGATGACGAGATTTCGTTGGATTTGAGCATTGGAGAGATAGTCGTAGATAGTCGTGGTAGTAGTCGTGAGAATGGCTCGCGTGGCGCACAAGGAAAGACGGATGAAGAAAGGAAGAGCGAAGGAGTTGGTGGAGATTAGAGATGAAAGTACATCCGAGTAATGGACGTGGCATCGTAATTCCTCCGTAGTAAGTAGTTGTTGGGGGTGTACGACAAGGAACGACCAAGGAGGGAGGGGGAAGGCCAGACGTGACTATTCCAATGGCTGCATTTTGTCTCCTCACCAAGACAAACTTCCTCCTCTCCGGTGACGGGGCTTCCTATTCTCTCCGCGCAGCTTCTTCTTGCGGCTAATCCGCAAAGTTTTTGGCCGGAGCCTCGATACAATGGACCATCCGTATTTTTTCGTATCGTGGAAAAACCGCCGTTATTATCGTCATTATCGCTGAGGAAAAAAATTCAAACGTTTCCTTCGTTCCATTCGATTCATTCCTCTCGGCGGAATCACGGCCTTAAAAAAAGAAAAAAAAAGAAAATCCTCCCAAGAATCCGAGAGAGCGTTATAATCGAGAAATATAAACGCGATCTTTTTTACTCGTTTAACGTATCGCTTACGCGCGAGAAATTGAAATTGGTCGGTGGTTGTTGGTAATTCCATTATCGAGATCTTTTTTTTTTTTTTTTTTCGACAGAGGTTCAACGGGCGTTTCTCGTTCGTTGCAAGAGTTGCATCGAACGCGTTTTCACGAGCGTGCGAATTTCGCTAGAGCGATAAAACACCTCGAGCTCCCCCTCCTCCATTATTATTCACGGACCGATCAACGGAGCAGACAACATCGCGGATGTTTCGCGAATAACAATTAGCGAAGAGGGATGGCGCACGGTCGGGGGAACTTACTTAAATACAGGCTTAATGATTCACAAACAACACCTCCTCCAACTTTTTCAACCGTTCCCGTCTCGCTCAATTAGTACCCGTTCTCCGGCTCGTCCTCCTCCTTCCTTCTCGCTTTCTTAACGGAGACGCCTTAACGAGTCGCAACGCAGCAATCGAAATCGGCGACGTCGCCTACATTTTTCGAATCGGATCGAGGTAATCGGCGAAACGATAATTTCGAATTTCTCCGAACTCTCTCCCTTCCAAATTCCGTTCTCCAAATTTTCCTATATTCGCGCGGATTTCGACGCTATTCTCACCGAATGCTCCACTTTTCCGAAATCGCGCCACGAACGAAACGAAATAATGGCACCTCGTTACGCAGCGATTGAAGAATCGCAACGTATCGACCGTTGCGATAATCCGACCAATCCGATCCTGATTCTTCCTTCTTTTTTTTCTTTTTTCTTTTTTCTCAGCGATCATCTCCCTCCCCCGCGAATCATTTTTCCGGCCGAACGTGTTGAAAACATTTCGATGAATTTGAAATTCGATCACGTTCGACGATCGACGAGGGCGCGTGCACGGGACGTTATCGCGCGAGCCGACGATCGTCGCGCGTCGGGAATACGATCGTGACGGATGTAACGGGTGCATATTTATGGGGGGAGGGGAAGTCGTGATCGCCGATAAATGAAACCAAGTGACGCTACACCATGCCGCCAGTCATCAATATTTCATATTCGTTTCGGTCGGTGCAAAGGGAATCCGCCCCTCCCCACGGGGGGATTCGACTCGATTCCAAGTCGTCGACTCGCAGCGCGTCGATCGACGCCGCCGCTTTCCTTCTTATTTCGTTAATCTCGGTGATCGCGTTCGAACGCGGTGATTCGTGTATCGAATCGAACCTCGAATTTTTCCCCGGCCTAAGACACTTAGACAGTCCATAAATTGGCCAAACTCCGTCCAATATCCGTCCCGCGACGACGATAACGAAGCCAGGGCGACGTTTTCGTGCGCGATACGAGAGGAATTTATTGGGCCATAAGGTGGAGAAAGACGCGGCGGAATATCGGGGCAATTTAGTGGCAATAAAGACCACTTTGTGGCTCTGGCGCTGTATGGTTCGAACGTTCGAGCTGTAATCGTAACGACGCCGTTCTTAGGGGAACGCGCTTTCGTTCTTCTTCTTTTTTTTTTACATCTCTCGCGTCCGACAACGGGCGGATCTGTTCCGATACGATCGCCAACGAACGTAATTTCCTCCTATAGAGAGATCATCCTTTATCGCGACGGCGCAGTTACCACCACCGCCACTCGATTCGATCGCGACTCGAGAACTTTTATCCTCCTTAAAAATCCCTCTCGGATCGATTCCACGCCACGCCACGCGCGTTTGCCTTGGCCGGCTTCCCCGCCTAGCTTCCATCGCGCTTCTGCGTTCCACCGCGATTTACCGCCACGATTTAACGAGGCATGAGTTAATGCCAACGTCGTGTTTCGCGCGTTTATAAACCTGTGTAACCTCGAGTTGCACACAGTGGGTAGACCACACACAGGTATACAACGCGCAGATGCACACCAACGGATAAAACGCGCGTCAGGATCGCGCCTACTACTACCACCACGCCGATGTATGATACGCATGCCTCCGTCAAATGCCGCAATTTCTGTAGACGGTCTCACCCCGCGCCCTCGACGAGGATCTCACTTTTGAAATACAAACTCTCTCTTCCTCTCTCTCTCTGTGCCGCAGTCGCGCTGTCACTGTCAACGTCGTGTCGCTCCGCCAGCCTTGCTAATTCGGCGCGTCCCCTTTGTTGGCCTGGTTATTTATCGCGATTCTTCTCCACCGCGACAGAGAGAAATATTCCTCTGTAAATATAGACGGGGCGCGTGATAAGTTTGATTCGCCCGCACGAGGGCGGCGGCAGGAGGAGGATGGGACGATTCGAAAGTTGACGAAGGTCTTCTCACCTCTCTCTTTCTTGCTTGTGTGTATCGTATTCGCGCATGTATGCATCGGGCGGATTTGTTCAAAATTGAAGAAGTAGGATCGCGAGAATTTTCCCGCGAAGGGGCGAATGACGTGTGGGAAAATCGGAGCGACACGCAACTTTGCTTTGGAATTTGATATTAAAGATTCGAATTTTTTTAACTCGTTGAGAGGAGAGGAAGGGAAGGAATACTGGAAATCGAGGGAAGGCATTCTCGGAATTTATCTTTCGCTGTTTGTATTCGTTTTACGTTTCAAGTTTTCCTACCGGCCATCCACCGACAGTAGACAGTAGTATATTTCTCCTCCCTTATTTACCGCCACCCCTTTTCATCCTCCCCTTAAGTTTCTCTCGCCCTCTTACTTCGTTACGTTCGTTTCTTCTTTGTGAATATTTTCCTTCCCTCCTTCTTTCCTTCCTTCCTCGAAAAGAAAATCCGAGAAGATGCTTTTCTCTCTCTCTCGGCTTTGATCAGAACGTGGTGTCGTTCTCGGCGAGAGATATTCGAAATATCGCGCCTTCTTTGCCCCCCTCCTCCAAGAGGAAGTCCCCAACTCCTTTGCTTTCGGCCAATTAAAATGTCGCGAAAGTTAATGATACATCCTCCTCCTTTTACGATTTTATCTCGTTATCCGTTATATATATTTTTTTTTTTGCTAAATATCTCTCCTGGCGAACGAGATTTCACGGGAAAACTGTCGGGCGCGAGAACTTTTACTACCAATACCACTATACTGCTACATTCAATTACAACTTGTTGGCGGAAAGGAGAAGTTTTTTCGAAAATTTTTCCACGCCCTCGGCCAGAAGTTTCGTTTCTGAGGAGACTCTTCCTTTCTCTCTCTCTCTCTCCTCCTTTCGAGGAGAAGAGTCCGCTCGCGTGGCCTTGACGTGAAACGCGGCAGAAGATAGGCGTCGGATATCCTCTCCGGTTTTCGGATCTTTCCGTTTACGCCATGTTGAACGGAAACGTTAAGCCGAGCATGAGGAGGAAGAGGAAGGGGCTGAGTAGAATGTGGAGCACGGTCGAAAGACGAGAAAGCGTCACGTGCAAAGGGAAAGGAAAAAGAGTGCGGAGAACTCTCGGTGCAGTTACGTAGCGTCTCAAGGGTGCACTTGAATCGCATCGAAGGGAGCGCGTAGCGTACGAGAGACGATGATATACACGGTGGACCGGGGTTGACGAGAGTGTAACAACGGGCGGAGTGTACGGTGACGACGAGTCACCATCACGGTTGCTGGCCGGGATAATGTTTAGCGATCGGTCGACGAGAGATACGCAGGTGTAAATACGCAGGGGAGAGATGGAGAGGTAGGTAGCAGTGGGGGGGGGGAGGTCTCGCGATGAGGCACTGTCACAAATTCACAACCAGTTCTCACCCTCCGCCTGTCTCTCTCTCCTCTCGTTGTCTAGTGATTGCGCGCTTTGATCTCTGTAATCATCGGACTCCTCCCTCCTCTGTCTCACGTCGGGAAGGTCGGCATCGCCCGATTTAAGTTCTCGTCATCTTGTTCGCCCTTCCTCTCCATGCTTTTCGTCCCCTCCCCCTCTCGCCCATCGCTCCATCATGTCCAGGCAAACGCTTCTTGCCAGACGAGAGCAATGATAACGGTTCTTGACTGTACTTGGCGATAATCAATCCCCTCCACCCAGGGATCTTGAAAAGTCAGTGGCATTCCTCTATTTCTTCTTCTTCTTCTTCTTCTTCTTCTTCTTCTAGTTTTTCTTTGCATCGTCGGTAAGAGAGAGAGAGAGATCTCGTTTCTTCTTTCTTTTTTTCCATCCTCTCCTCCGCGAGATTGTATATTTTATTCGAGCAGCGACTCGTCGCACACTGCAACTGGGTTAACGAAGAAGGCGCTTTGAAAAAAATGTCGAGCAATTTATCCGGATATTCGAGTCGAGAAAGAGGCTATCTCGTTTAATTTCAACGATCGCGAACTCCGCGTCTGAAGTTGCAACCTTTTTTAACGTTCCGTTTGAACGTTGGCGAGCCTCGTTTACCGTTTCGCCATGCATTTCATTTATTTCTCGAGAGATCCCCGTGGATATATAGGCCATACGACGTAGACGTATCTCGAGCACAACCATCCGATATCTGTTAATTTAATTTTCCGTTCGATCGAAGCGAATTTTTCTCTATTGTTTAAGAGAGAGAAAGAGAGTACTCGAACGCGACAATAGCTACAGAGGAGGTATATTTTTCCTCTTTGCCGAGAGAAAACGCGAGCCTAGCAACCGATTCGTTCACCGGAAAACCGAATTCGAACGGCGCCAGACGACGTTTCATTCATCCTCGTGTATCACCGCATTAGTATCTGTTTTCGAGGAGGGAGGGGGAGGAGGAGGAGGGGGGATAGACGAATTAATTATGCAGTTTCAAACGTTCATTACGTTAAGCACCGATTATACATTTTATCGGACTCCCTTTGTCGTTAATTTACCAAAAGATTCGCACGGTTGATTCCCTCGTCGAAATAACGTTTCCTCGCCTCTTTTATCGCCCATCCTCGTTAAAAATATAATTAATCGAAACGCGCGCGCGCATACACACACAAGTCGAGGCTCGACTTTCGTCCTCCCGTGGTGGTGGCTAGTTAAGAAAGGGAGGAGGGCCGAATAAATGAATAATTAATTAAGCCCAAGGAAATGGGGGAAGAGAGAGGGAGAAAGAGAAAGAGTATCGAAGGTAATGGAGGGCTTAGGATGGCACAAGCTAACCGGAAAGGGTTGAAACGACAACAAAATGGTCAAACTCGCGCCATAGGGAAAACACGGGAACGGAGTACAGAGGCGCGTGAATCGGCATGGAGGCCAATTTAAATGCAGATCGAGGTTTAAACGCGACCAACGTTCGAACACATGAGTCCATCCCGGTTTCCACCCTCTCGACCAACCACCACGGCCCTCCCCTCCCCTCCTCCTCCCATTTTCACCCGCGGTAATGCTACCGCTGGGATTTTAATCGTGAATTTCCACCCGACCCGATGCTCGCCACTCTCCCCATTTTCCGTCTGCTGATCCTCGCTTCTCTCTCTCTCTCTCTCTTTCTCTCCATCGTAATTGCCGATCGACTTTCTCCGTCGTCTAATATTCGCAATTCGCGAGATATACGTACGTCTCGGTTCGTTCGAAGAGAATTGGGAGACGGAACGAGAGCAGAGGGGAGAGGTACGCGTCTTTGTCCTTTGAAACGACAAATTGAAAGGATGGAGGGGGGCAGGGGCATTGATTACGGGGGCGCGCAAGGGGCGCGCGAGGGTGACGAGATATCGCTTATGAATATTCAGAAATTCGTGCGTGTCGTCGCTACGTGACGCATATATATATATATTCGCCGCCAGCTGACACCTACCGAGAAAAAGACAGGGAGAGGAGATTAAAGGGGGGAGAGAAGGAGGATGATATAATAGATAAGGGTCGCGTCTTGCCTATCGCGTCTTGTCTCTCGTTACAGCGATCGAGGGGAAGGGGAGGGAGAAGAGCATAAGCGATAATCCGCTTAGACTCGACAGACGGATAAACTGTTTATTATTGCTCCGGCTCGAACTGGCGTCGTGTGTATAAGAAGTTGAACCGATGGTCGATTCCAGGGAGGGAAAAGGTTCGATATCAGTCAGTCAGTCAGTCAGGCGAGTCAGCAACCGCTTCCTTGCACTTCTCCCCTTCCCCTTCTCTCTCTCTCTCTCTCTATCGATACCGCAAAATCCATTTTCCCCCGTTCCTCGAAAGGGGAGAACGAAGAAGAGAGGATCCGATCCGTGGAAGGGATCCGCGAGGATTCGCTCCGCGTAATCCAGTTTTATTACTTTTCAGTCAGCGCGGGGGAATAAAAGAGATATTTCCCACTTATCCCGGATTATTTCGGAGTTAATATCTAACGAAGGAAAATAATGGTTGGTACACCGGTCGTGGTGGTGGCTCGCTCAATCGTATGGTTATAATTCAACCTTTCCACCGTTCCTGGATCCGTTTGCCTTTCCCGCATAATCTCTCCGCCACGGATCTCCCATTCGCCTCGCGTACGGGTTTCAAGTTGTTCGCTCGGCGCAGGATCTTTCGCGAACACGACGGGGAATGTGGAAAGTTTGTTGGAGAGGAATCGACGAGTCGCACCTACTACATCTTATCTTATATATATATATATATATATATCGGTTGATCGAATAATAAATTTTCTCGATTAGATCGAGGGGATGCTTTCTATCTAATAATACCTGCCAGATGGCCGGCCAGATTTCTGTCAGGATGGAGCGCGGGATCTTTCGAAGCGTGTCTAATTCTGGAACAATATTAGCCGAGATGCGGAATATCGACGATCGTTTCGACGCTTCTTAGCAGACCTCGTCGGTTTACAGTCGAGGAATTCAATTATTTCCTCTCCTTATTTCGGATCATCTATTTTTCCAAGAGGTGGAATTATCGGGAAGAATATCACGTGTTTTTATACCTTTCGAATATTTTATCCACGAGTAACGATACAGGGAGAGAGAAGAATGCCGAAAGATTTTATTATAACGAACAGTTAGAGGGCAAAAGAACCCGTCTATACGTTAACGTGCGAGCGTTTATCGGCGGAAGATTATGAATCCAACATTTGTTTATTTCGAAGATAACGTTGTTCGCCGAGCTACATGTTAAAATAATCGTCCAAAGATATCGAATCTCGGCCGAGTAAACGAACGATCGCTTTCGAAACGGAAGAGATATATTTTCGCGCGAGCGGGTTATAACGGTCGTGATTAAATTATCCTCGATTTATATCTTAATAAACGCCCCCGGCCGCTTCTACGTGGCAGGAAAGAGGACACGGTGAATTTATGCGACCCGGTTCTAAAGATTCGCGCGAGTAACAAGTCGGCGTGCGAACTGCGCGCGAGGCGTGTTTCACGCTGCGGCGATAGATAATGCGACGACGTCGGGGTAATGGACGACGTCGCGATTAAATGGGACCTGGTGGACCCCCCGTGCCATTCACCATGGACAACGAGTGATCGATCGATATTCGAGCAGGTAAGGTGTGCTCTCGACCATTTTGCGCCACCTGCATCTCTCACTCTCTCTCTCTCCCTCTCTCTTGGATGAATTGACAAATTTGATGAAATTTTGGAAGGGAGACTCGAAGAACGATTATGGGGAAACGTTATGGGGAAGATTTAACGATTGAAGTTGGGAATAAAGTTGTCTCGATTGATCGATCGTTGGAAACGCGACAATACACGTGAAATTTAATCGTAATGGTCGAGGTTTTATAATACGTGAAAATCGAGCCAAGCGTAACAGTTAACGAATAAACGTCATTTAAGCAATTTGGATGAGCGATTGCTCAAGGTGTCGCTTCGCACATGCAAACTTTATACGGGGATAAGTGAAGACTTATTACCGTTACATCCTTCTTTCGACGAAACGCGTTAACGTGTCTTAAATATACGAATATAGCTAAATTTATTACGCATATTCCGTTACGAGTTATTAACGATTTACACGCGGCAGTAAAATTTAAGATGATAATGCAGCAATTACGACAGCCGAGGAGGCGATCGCCGGCAAAGATGAAGAGAGGAGACTACTTGGCCGGTGATTCACGAACGGAGGTGGAAAGAAAAAAAGGAAAAGAGCGAAAAAGAGACGCGAACGATTTCAGCCGGCACATGCGCCAACGAAACGACGAGGGGCTCGTTGGATCGTCGGTTAATGGTCGGGTGGCTGACAGAAATGCGATTAGACGTTCTCGACGCGAAGAGGTTCGTCAGATCCTCGTGGAACCTGTTGAGAGAGAGGACCGTTCGACCACTCCTTCCTCTCGTTCCCCTTTCTACTTTCCTTCTCTCGACTTCTCTTGACAACCGAGAAACGCTTTCCTGAGATCCCGTCGTGCCCTCCATTCGTTTATTTATTCCCTTCTCGATTCCCTTCTCTTGATTTCGCCGATTTTCAAATACGAGACACACACACACACACATACACAGCGCTTTCTTAATTAAGGCTCGACGCTTTAAACGGGACGTGGCCGGCAAACCGGAAGAAACGCGGCTCGTCACGATGGTTAAGCGAGCATCGCTAATTCTTAGCCCCCTTGGAGGAGGGGGTGGGAAAGACGGGGAACGAAACGGTTGCCGGTTAAACACACTGCGGCTCGAATGCGAAAATGCGCATTGCGTTTGTGCGAGAGAGGGAGGGTCGTAAACAAATAATCATAAAAGGTAAGCGCATCCTGGCTTCCTGCTAGATTCACGGTGCTCTGGCCGAGTAGCGGTAAGAGCGGTGGGACGAGTCGAATGCGAGACTCGAGAGACACGGAAGAACGGTCGGCTGTTTTCGCAACTCGGTGTAAAACGGAGAGGAGGGAAGGCGTGGTGGTTTGGCTTATTGCTTTAGAATCCTTGCTGCTCGAGTATGGAAAAGAAGGGGATGGAATATCGATCGAATTAAGATGCTCCACTACGATCCTCCTCCTCTATGCTCGATCATCATCTCCTCAGGACTCCTGAAAAGAGGAGAGGCTTCGTTGGGTTGAAAACGAAATAGAGATGTGGAGATGCGAAAGAACGGGATCCGATCACGATCGACGCGGGGACGATATATCCCCGCCATTTTTCATCGTTCAATGGCGTGTATGCGATTAGCAATTTCGCTCGCTCGTGTATCGGGGATGGGCCTCCTTGCCTTTGTGCCCAACCCCTATTTTTCTCCATTTTTCGCACCCCCACGGGGGGCTGTGAGTCAGAAGTCATACACGCGTACGTAAATGGAGGGGAGGGAAGGGAGAGATGGTCGCGCGGGCTGATTCGGACCCCATCAGCTGAGTTATGGCATCCATAACTAGCACCTACGTCTTTCATTAACCCGGCCATTGTCGCGTGTACTCCGACCGCGTCGTTAAAGAGGGGGAGTGATCGAGAGGGGAGAAGAGACACCTATTTGTTTTTGCTCCGCTCGTATTTGCCTGCCATATGTCCCGCTTATACCACTCCTATACGCTCGATGCACGAAAGATCGATCCTTTCGTCCCTTCCTTTCCCAAAGAGATGGAATCCTCGATGTACCTTTGTGGATTAAGTGACTTTCTTCTCCCTGACGACAAACAATATCAATCATACCGCTTGGGCCACGTCTTTGCCAAGGGATCCGTTGTGTCGCGTACGCCCGTTCCAAGGAGGGAGAAGCAGATCGCTCGATCTCTCGATCGCTAGTTATGGATAGGATGTATCAGCGTGCGAACATCTGCGACGAGACGCGTTGCGCGCGTCGCGTGTAATAATAATGGCGCGCTCCTCAAGTTTAAGCCGATTTTTACTTTATTTTCCTTTCCTTTCTTTTTCTTCTTTTCTTCTTCTTTTTTCCCCCGTCCCTGTTCGAAACGAGCGTAAAATATCGCGGAGGGATGGGATGGGATTAATCGCGACGACCTTGGCGCACCGATACGAATAAAAGGAAGGAAATAATCCCAGCTGGGCGGTGTTAACGGGGAGTCGAGGTGGTTCCCAGTTCTCAATTTCAATGCTAAATTTTTCTACTTTATTTTATAACCGCGCTGCTCGGCCCGGCCGTTTATTAAAATGTTTATTCGACGACGGCGAAAATTTACCCTTTGGTTCTCGAGAGCGCGGTACCAGCGTTTCGAATTCCGCCATAGTTTAACGCGCACTGTCTACTAACTGCGCCCAAATGGTGCACCGAGAGGGAGAGAGAGAGAACTCCCTGGGAAAAAATGCACGAGTAGCAAACGCGCGCGGCCTGGCAAATTTTTCGCCTCGCCTCCCCTCCTCACCCAGGCAAATTACTTCTTTGCCTTGTTTTTTTCATCGTTAGTGCGTGGACTTTTCGTCGATACGCGAGCGAAACGCATCGCAGGGTAAACAGGAATTTTCTCTCACCCGGGCCGAGAATTTTTTTTTCCTTCCTTTTTCTCTTTTTCCTTTTTTTTTTTGCATCCCGACCGTTCCCGTAAAAAATTCACCGCCATCCGATTTTCGAATTCACCGCTTTCAACGGGAAAGTTGGCGGTCGGCAAATTTATCGAAAATTAATCGAGAACGGTTTTTGTCTTCCGGTCGGCGTGGAAGGGGGAAATATCGGGGGCGGCGGATTCGTTCGTTCGAGAGGTTCGTTTTTTTCTAGCCGGCGATTTTTACGTGACATCCGCTGAAATTTCGTTTCGCGGTCGGGGCGTGGTGTGATTTTTTTAAAAAAGCGGGGAAGGGGGGCGATGCGCGGCGATGAGACACGGAGGGGGCGGCGTATTTTTAGCGCGCAACCTTTGGCGCGTGGGTGGGCCAGAGGCCGGTTTTTTTCAACGTCTGCTAAACACCGATCCGAAGATAAACTAATTTGTCCCGGATTTATAAAGTCCGCCTGTCCCTATGAAAGTGATACATAGATCGTTTATACGTATCTAAACAAACATGGGCTAAATCACGTATGCGCGCAAATATTGTCGCGTCTTGTTTGCCTTGTCTCCCTCGACGTGCGTCGATCGAATTATTCTAAACGGGTGTCAGTCGAACGATCGCCACGCTGTATTCCGATATATTCATCAAATTTCGATTTCACGAACGTTCGAAACATCGTGTTTCGATATCGTCCAATTTCGTCGAATTTTTCACGTGATCATTGGCGCGTCGATCGACTCGCGGCGATCACGGTTCGCAGATCGCGTAAGAAAGAAGGGTCCGCCGCGATGAGAACGTACGGGACCGGTCACATGTGCGGCCCGCGTCACGAGATGAAAAAGCCCTTTATATACGTACGTTTCGGTTGCATACGGTTTCACCGTATATATCGCGCCGATGATTAATAGGAATCGATGGATCGTCGAGGACAAAGCGAAATATACCCTCGATAAATTTCCCCTCTGCTCCCGTAAAACGAGTTTCCTCGCGAACAAGGAAATATTTTTTATCCTCGCCTCTTTTCCCCTAGATCCTCGACATTATCTGCGCTGCCCCGTAACAAATGATGCGAGAAACGATTCGACCCGTCAATCGCCTCATTATCGCTCCGACGAACGGAATTAATCGATCGAGTCAAACGTGACGAATGTAAATAAATATATATACAGAGAGAATACACGATCAGAGGCGAGAACTACGGGACTGTAAATGTACGTAATATAGAAGGAAGGAGTGGGTTCGACGGGAGAATCGGGATCAGAACGCGAGAAAAAATTGGATAGGAAAATATATTTCGCGAAGGAAATAAATTACGGGGATAGATACTTGGTGTCGGTGAACAAGAAACGTTGTTGACGGTGCGTGGTGTGAGCGGAAGCGTGAAACGACGAGGCCGTGCAACGATTTCCCGTAATTTCAATAACGCGCAACTTTCTACGCCGACTTAATACACCGTGAAAATAATTACTACCGCGGAAATGGATGGAGGAGGAGCGATCGCGTCGCCAAGAGTTGGGAAGAAAACGCGATATCCAGGAGGAGGGGAGGAGAGCGATGCATTCATCGGCTCGCGAAGAGATCTTGGCGCTTCGTCCTCGTCGTCGTAAGGGAACGTGCGGGAACTTCGCTACCTTCTCGAATGCGATCGCATTGTCTCGCGATACGCGATGTACGTACGTACACATTCCCGCCAGGAATACCGGCTTGCTTTTTCACTCGTTCCACCAGCGTATTTTCCCCTTATACACGCGTATACGTATCCCTATATCCGATGCCAACTTGGACTTCGCCCCCTCCCCTGGAACGCATTTGTCGGCTGTCGAGTAGGTGTTATTGTGTTACACGGGGCACGACAGCTTTCGAGATGCCTCCGCGCCCGTACTGCACGGAATCCCGGGCAAACGTGATTATTTTTCGCAATTTGCTAAGCAGATGCTCCCATTGTGCTCGTCTCTGCCGCGGCAGGAGTTTGTTTTCGCCACCCTTCCTCGCTTCCACCGCCCCTTTCCTTTCTCCTTCCCTCTTCCCTGACCTTCTCTCTCCCCTCATCGAGCCCTCGTCTCGCCGCGTCGACCAGCGACAGGATTTTTTCCCTTTTCCTTTCTTTCTTTTTTCCCTTTTTTCCCTCCTCCTCTTTTCACCTGTGCACACGTCGTCGTATTCGTATTCGTAATCGTAGTCGTCGTCGTCGTCGTCGTCGTCGTCGTCCTCGTGCACGCGCTCGCGTTTATTTGCGAATATACACACGAGCACCCCCTTCCCCCTGGCGCGTTGCGCGACACCCACCCCGTTCTAGACGCGGTGGTTGATAGAGAGAGAGAGAGAGACGCGCGAAACCACGCACGGCCGGGGGCTGCATATTTTAACCAACTTGGCTACGCGCATTGTCTTGCCGGAGAGTCCCCCGCCTGTACTGCTATACACGCATCGAGAAATAATGATCGTACCCAACAGCATTCCGCTCCTCCGTCTATTCTTCCCGCGGAGAGGGCAAAGCGTCCGTGACAACAATGTTGCGCCACGCTCGAAAGATTACGCGAACCGTGTCCTTTTCTTCCTTCGATTGTGCTCCCTCCCCCCTCTCCCTTATCGAGGTGCCCTCGCAAGAAGGGGTGAAAACCTCGCGGATCGCTTGCAGCCTTCTTTCGCGGGATATCCTGTTCCTGTTTACGCCGAAACGTTCCCTTGTGTGGAAAAAAGGAGGGAGGGGGCTCGTTGTGTTGTACTCCTCCCTTCGTCGGGCCGCCACGGGTCGTTCGAGCCGATGAAACGAGGCTTGGAACGAAAGGTATGAGAGAGAGTGAGAGAGAGAAGAAGGGATATCGGGTGGTAAAAAGGGATGGATGGCGAAGGAGATCCGGTGGTGATTAAAAGCGATAATTTCGCGTTCAGAATGGTTCCCATTGAAAGTCGATATCGGGTGGCCCTCGGTAATTTTCCCGGATGTCTGCGCGGATGTATTCCTCCTTCTTCGTTTCTCGCCCATTCGTCGTATTCGGGATGCGATCTCTTGGAGAACGCGTGGCCAGGTCTCGAAGACGGCGGGAACTCGCATCGATATCCCTATAATCGAATCGCGTTCGAGCTTAACGAGCTCATTGTGCGTTGGACAACGTCGAAGCGGTTCCGTCCATCGATTCGAAAGAGAGAGAGAGAGAGAGAGAGAATCGATAATTCCGAAATCGCGTCCGAATCCGGAATCCGGAGTCGAGGGTGCGCGCGTTGCCAAGGTCTCGAATCGAACGGACGCACACCTGTTTGCGCCTTCCTTCTCCGCGTGATTTATGCACCGATGCCAATCGAATTATGTTCCCCCTTCCCCTACCCACCAGAAGAGAATGGAGTTGGATTGGATTGAACTCGATTGAACATCCTGTCCTCCTCGCGAGCAATAAGGAAGCCGCCTTCCTTCTTCCAAATTCGATCTTCCCGTTTAGAGCGTAATTTTATCCACGCAATTTTTCTTTCCTTTCTTTTTTTTTTCCTGCTCCACTTTTCGATTATTAAATCTCGGCCGAAAAAAGGAAACGCCGAATAACCCATCACCCATCTTAACGATACGCATGAAAGAGCTCGGCGGAAGTTGGCGAAAGGTGGTACTCGTTTCCGCGAGAGCGGTTAGATGATCGCGGAGCCGACGAATTTCGAAGAATGGATCCGACGAGAGGAGGGCTCACGAGTATCCGTGATACCGCTTTTTGCCTTTCTGAAGGAGTTTACCTTTTTTTTTCCCCTTCTTTTTTTCCCTCCCCCCTCGACTCATCTTCAACTCCCTTTTCGCGATACATTATGTTTTCCCGAAACGTTCGTTCGAGCGAAGGGGTTCCAACTTTAACCCCTTTTCTTCCTCCTCGTCTTCTCCTCTCGGAGAGGATCTTTTGAAGCTCCGCGATTTCGAGTCACGGTTGAGAAAGTCGGCGAGCACTTTCGAACTGGTCTTTCTTCCCACGAATTCCTCTCTCCCTCGCGTCGACGCTCGCCGTCCTTCGATCTCGAAAATTCGAGACGCGTGTAATGACATCGAATGCGGAGGATAAACGCAATCGCGAACGTGAAGGGAGGAAGGGAGAAAGGGTGACGTTACATAAACGGAGGGAGGGGGAGGAAGAAACGACGACGAGAGGCGAAGCGGGCGTCGGCTTTGGTTGGCAGCCCGACGCTGAAAGCGCTCATTGAAATGGCTCGCCGCGGCCTGACGTACCGCGTCTCTATCTATCGTTAATTGAAATTCCGTTACGCAAAACGCTACGTGCACGTACGCGCTTTCTCGCGAGCATCTCGGCGAGAGTAGCCACCAGACTCTAGATTCCGACGTTTTTCATCGAGGCAAATTAGCGAGGGCATGCGCCTAATTGGGAACACACTCCCGGTTTATTCGTTTAACGCGTTGTTCTTTTTTTCTTTTAGCCAACCACGGGGCATCGGTTGTGAAAATAATTGGACACGGCTTATTGTTGCCGGGGAAACAAAACTCGCGAGGAAAGGTTGGAAATAGCGGAGAATTAATGACACGTTTGAATAATGCGGTGATTGTTAAAAATGGGGCTCTCCTGCAATTTGGAAGTGGTTGAACGTTTGGCGGTGCAATTATCATCGAACGAACGTGTCGAGAAAAATAATTGTAACGTTCGAAAGAATCGAATGGGATCCGGAGTGGAAAGCGAGTCTCGATGTCTTTGTCCCGAGAGCTCGACGCGCGATTTTCTCCTCTCCTTTCTACGTGCTCTTTCCTCTCCTCTCCTCTCTTCCCTCTGTGTGCGCGCGACTTTCGGGATCGCTCTTTCGAAGTTCACCGGCAATCTCTGTGATGTCTGCCTGGCCTTGCGAGCCACACAAGAGAAAATGGCACTTTTGTGTCCCGGTTACTAATGCGTCTCGTAATAATTTCGTTTTTTTTGTCGACTACCTTTTACGTGACTCGTTTCCTCGTCGCAATTTCTGGCCTCTCTCTCTTCCATCGCGCGTGCAGGGACGAGGGAGAGAGAGAGAGAGAGAGATCAGTGGAAACAAAAGAATAAAAAAATATAGAGATAGAAGAATCCGCGAAGTTTTATCCGTACGGCAGGAGGTCTGACAGCGCGGGGCGTTTTGGATTATTTGCAGGAACGACATGGACGTACGGACAGAGAGGCCTCGAACGGCTGGCCGGATAGCACCGACCGGACGCGTTACCCCGACCATACATCAAACAGGTGGAGGAAGAAGAAAAGCGATACCGGTCCCGCCGCCGAGGGTGCCGACCCCCATGCCCACCGCCAACAATAATCAACAAAAGTAAGTAAATTATGTTCCTCGATAGCTCGTCCGTTCTCTCCCTCTTTCGTTCGATTCCAAAAAATCTATCATCCACCGTACCGAAATCGAAAACGAACGGGATAACCTGACGTTTCGCACGTAACTCGAGCGCTATAAATCTACGAATCTCGTTTTTATATCTCGACACATCGTTTAATGTTCACTGTAATATTAGATATCAAAAAAAGAGGAAAAACGAAAAAGAATTGGTCGAAGGAAATTGAATTACGAAATTATAACCCTTTTTTCTTTTGTCAGAACCGACGTCCCACTTCGTAATAAGTACACGAAATCTCGATAAGACGATAGATAGATCCGCTCATGCCTGTAATAATCGCTCGTCCCGAGTCCGGTCCCGAATGAATGGAACGGTTGTTACGCCGGGACTCGTATCAGTTTCCGGTCTATAAACGGAATATATTTCGATTTGACGTTGTTACAATTTGGATTCGCGTTGAAATATTGGAAGTGAGGGAGATTGGAAGGAGAGGACGCCATTAAGTAAGTGGGATTAGGCGGAGAGTTTGGTCCCGACTGATCAAAGTTTACCGAGCTACCACTACCTTCGGTCACTCCCGACCAATTTCAAGATGTTCTCGACCACGCTGTACAACGTTTCCCGTCCCGTCCGCAGCCGGTAATGCCGCGTCCGTTTCAATTACATTACGTCGCCAGCGTGTAATTTCGATCGTCGAAAACGTTCCTCCGAAACCTCGCCATCCCCCTTTGCGATCTCTTCTTCCTCTTCTTCTTCCTCGCGGGCGAGAACCATCTCTCCCCGCATTGATAAACGAATCGAAGAGGCAATGGAATATCGACGAGAGAGGGAGAGAGAGAATTTTTTTTACCACGGCGAACGAATCGAGGCGGAATTGGCGAAGGGTAAAGCGACGCGATCGTCCCTTTTCGAGCGTGTGGCAACTTTATCTTGCGGTTTAGCCGGGTTTCCGGCACAGCTATATCGAAGGCCAGCACTACGGATAGGATATCCATTAAGCAACGAAACACAACGAGAGAGAGAGATTCGGATCCGTGTGATTAAAGTTCACGAAACACGGGACCACCGGCCACTTTACCGATCTCCTCGACCAATCTACCTCGACCACACGTTGGATCCACCCGGTACACGGATTTGCGGGTTCTTTACCGCTTCCTCCTTGCATTAACTCCGCTCCACGCTAAAACGACCGTTCGTTCCCTCCCTCTCTTCGGTTCGATCGTTACTTCCCCCTCCCGGAGAAAGATTAGCAAGTCCGATTGCACCAAGGATCGAGTGCTACGCTCGTCGTTTTAATTTAATGCCGCTTTTCAGTAGCTCGTTAACTAATGCGGATTATTAAACGGGGGAGGGGGACATTATACCGCCCGTTCAGGTCGCAGGACGGTTGGAACGAACGGGGACGTCGGATGTGTTCCCGATAGAGCCGTGAAACGTACGTACACAGAATGCGCTCGGAATCCACTTACCGAACAACAACTTCTGCTTCCGTCGAGGGACAGGGTATTCGAGCCACGTAGAAGACTTTACGCGTATCCGTATGACAAACCGGCGAATTCATTTCCCGGGATGTCCCCGCGTATCCCGGAGAACGCGACCGCCACCCTCCGTGTTACCGAAACTGAACCGAAACACGCTCGTTGGCGAAAATTAGCGTTTAACCCGGGTGGGGGAGGAGGGTTGAGTTATCGAGCTTCTCAGTTGGAAATCGTCCTCGTGTTAATTTCGCTTTCGAGTAAGAGTGGGAATTTTTGGCGGGATGCGAAGGTGGAACGAAATCGTGGCCGGTCGAGTTTGGCTCGCGTTACGTTTGGTTCGTTTCTTCGGGCTCGGGAATAATGGGGAAGGAAGGTGGAACTGGGGTATGAAATAAAATTCAGCAAATTCCCCGTGTCGAGGTATCGCGCCGCGTTGGTCGATCGATGGAGCGGGGAGGGAGGGAGAGAGGGTTGGTTGTTCAAATTTTTAACGAGTCTCGCAGCACCGCGAAATTAATTACTTAACGGCTGGAGTTTTTTCCACGGGTTGGAAATCAAATCCCCGCTCCCGCTCCACTCTCCGCCGCGGCTTCGTTCTCCCCCAACTGTTTCTCCGCCCAACTAACCGACGGTGTCTTTGTTGTCTCTGATCACGTTGTACGAACACTTCGTTAATACGAACACGATACTTTATTGGGACGTAACAAGTATCGTTGAAACGCGTGAAAACGAGGGTCAGAACGGGGGTCGAATAAGAAACTCGTCCCACGCGTTAATTAACGCGCTCTATTATGCTTTTCGCTCGGATCGAAGAAACGCCCCTCCGTTGGTCATCCATGGATCATTCCAAAAAGTTGGATCGTTGGAAATTTGTCTATCCTCGTGCGAATAATTTGTACGGGACGGGGATGGGGATGGAATCTTAATACTGATGGTTTAACTAGAGAGAAAGAGAGAGGGAGGAGAGATCTACGACTCTCGAAAAGTGGTTTCCATCGTATATATATATATATGTACAAGTGTGATCGTAAGCGGATTAAACACGCATCTACGTGAATTCGATGCGTACTCTATTCTCGCGTCGTTTCAACGCACGGATTAATCCGCATTCTATTAATTGGAGATTCGAATCTGTTCAGTCGTGGAATCCTGGAGAGAGAGAGAGAGAGCAAGAGAGAGAGTGTCATCTTAAAAGGAACACCTCGACCCGTTTTACGTGTCGTTTGCCGCTCGAGTATCGAGCCGACCTTTCGATGGATAAAAAACTCCGCCAATACGCCGGATTAAAATCCGGTTTTAATTTCAATTGGTTCGAGCTAATTATCCTTCTCTCGACGGATCGGCCACCGAATTCCCGCGGTTCGCTACGCGTCTGCGCCGTTTCGAACCGTGTTTTTCCCCTCGCCATTTTCCCTCTTCTCCCCTTTTCTCCTTTTTCTTTCTTTGCGTCTCGCCACTAATACGAAAAAAGGAGCGTGCGTTTTTACGCACGCGAGTCGAACGATCCGCCACGCGGAGAAATTTCGAAGCGGGGACGGGCCAATTATCCAAAATGTCCGCAACCATGCGAATTTTTCCGGAAGAATTTTAATTAATTAGCGGATCCGATCTCTCCCCCGGTCGAAGCGGTGGTACACCGCGCGGAACAGGCAAAGGTTCATTAGATCCTTCACCGTAGGCTGAAATTCTGTCGACCACAGGGCAAATAGTTGGCCGCTGCTTTATATAAAGCAGACAGCAGCAGTGTATCAAAGAGAGGAGCTACCCGTATGTATTCATTAGGCGGTATTTAGCATAGTTGGAATGAGCAATGGGAGAGAGAGAGCACGGTCTCGGATTGGCGGGTGGGCGAGTCTCGCTGCTTCGAAGAATCGTGAAATTTCTCGATGCATTTTCAGTGTCGGTTACTCGTAAAGCGGATTGTTCCAAGAAACCCTCGATCATCGTAAATACTCGAGCAACTCGAAATGGAAAGGATATGAGGTTACAGCGGCGATTCGTGGAAAATTGTTTTCGATAAAAATTAACAATTCTCTGGATTATTTAATTCGATTAACCAACATATGGAGGATCTTGCGTCGGCTCGAAGAAATCTTAAAGAAGACGAGGAACGACGTTCTTCGATGGTTTTCGATTCTTATCGTAAATAGAAACTCGAAATGGAAAGAATGTGACGTTATCGATTCGTGGAAAATTGTTTTCGATAAAAATTAATAATTCTCTGTATTATTTAATGCGATTGACGAACACATCGATCTTGCATCGGCTCGAAAAAAATCTTAAAGAAGACGAGGAACGACGTTCTTCGATGGTTCGAAGTTTTCGAAGATTCTTATCGTAAATAAGAACTCGAAATGGAAAGGATGTGACGTTATCGATTCGTGGAAAATTCTTTTCGATAAAAATTAACGGTTCTCCGGATTACCTAATGCGATTAACATATCGATCTTGCATCGGCTCGAAAAAATCTTAAAGAAGACGGAACGAAGACGAGGAACGACGTTCTTCGACGGATGGTTCGAAGTTTTCGATTCTTATCGTAAATAGGAATTAGAAATAGAAAGGACGTGACGTTACAGCGTCGATTCGTAGAAAATTGTTTTCGACAAAAATTAACGGTTCTCGGGATCTTTATTTGATTCGATTAACCAACACATGGAGGATCTTGCGTCGGCTCGAAAAAACTTTTAGAGAAGATGGAACGAAAAGGTTCCTCGACAGATGGTTCGAAGTTTTCGATTCGTAATATCCGAGCAACTCGAAATAGAAAGGATATGACGTTACATTCGTAGAAAATTGTTTTCGACAAAATTAGCAATCGGCCCTTTACTCGGCTCGATTAACGAACACACGGACGATCTTGGCGTTGGCACGAACAACTTGCTCGAGTAGATGGAAACAAAGACGAACGGATTGGAAGTTTTCGATTCGTATCGGAGGAAATTGGCGAGGCGAACGCAAAGCGTCGTTTCGATACGGTTTTTGACGATGGTTTTCGGCCCGCGAAAAAGTTTGTCGGCCGGTTCGGTTAAATGAAGCGATACGAAGGCAACGTTTATTACTATTTACCGTGACAAGTGGGACGGAACCTAAACTCTCTTTTTCGAGTCCGTTTCTTCTCCTCTTCTCGTCCAAGGATCAAAGCGCTTCCCGTCTCTGTGTCTCGAGGATCGACAGGCACGCGCGCGTATTCCCTTCTCTTCTTTTTCTTCCATCATTCGCCCGCTCATTCGGACGTTTCGTTGGAAAAAAAGAAGATAGATAGATAGACAGAGACAAAGAGGAATGCGCGGCAAAAGCGAGACGGATACAACCCGAATCAAAACGACGGTGTAACCTGCTGGTATCGATCTTACTGGGAAAATACGCAGCCGCTCGTAAGTTTTGCTCGTTACGTTAAGGTTAATCTGGAAAAAGAGAGTCTCTCTCCCTCTCTCTTTATTTGTGCCCTTGTATCTTTGTTCGCTTGTACATCATCCGCCCCGATCCCCACGGTCATTGCGTTTTATCCGTTGGACGGATGCTGCACCCTTGTAACAGACTCCACTTTCCCCGCTCACTTTTAACGAGATTTGTTTTTCGCAATGTCCGACCAAAACCGTAATTGCATCAGCAATTTGCTTGTCTCCTCGAGGGCTTACGGGCTCATTAGCCGCGATCCTCGCTTCTCCTTTTATTTTAATAAATAATTTATCCTTTCCCGATCGATCGCTCGACTAACGGATCGTCTCGAGACAGAGAGAGAGAAGGAGGGAGCGAAGAAAAGGTCCGAAAATCTGTTTACATTTAATAATACGATATCGTTGTCGCGACAGATAAGAAGACCGCTAGAGGGGAAGGATTCGACTTAGCCGCGGCACACGTGGCCCGCAGGACGGCGAGCCCCTTCGTCTCGAAACACGTCGTCGTCGACCGATTTAACGAGGATTTGACGGGAACGAGCGAGGGAATCTTGCAACGTGGTATGGGAACGGCGGCGGCGGCGTGTGTGCCGATCGGGGAACGGTATCGGGGAACGAAATGCACGGGCGAAATATTGGGGAGAGAGAGGGAAGGGGGAGGAGAAGAAGAGGGAGTCGGTGGGGTGGGTGTACGCGGAAAACCGGGGTCAAAAGCCCGCAGAAATTTTCAACAAAGCCGCTCATTGTGTTGGCGAGCGGCAAAAGGGGTGGCAAGCCGCGTATATATAATGCTCCTATGGCGAATTCCTTCCCTCTTTCTCGCCACGCTTACGCATCGGTTGCGTATACCTGTCGTAAAAATAGCATTGCAGGTGAAAACCGCTCTTCCCGCTTCCGGCGGCGAGGAGGAGAGATCTCTTCTCATTTCCCATTTTTTCACTTCTCGCCGCATTTTGTGTCGTTCGCACGATTCCACTTCGATAGGGCCGAATATATATATATATATAAAACGCAAACGAGTACATCGGCCTTGTCCTATCGTAGCTCTAACCAATTCGGCACGCGTTGCAATATATCCCGATTTCGGATGTATTTCGCTCGACGTAGATCGACTCCCCGAATAATTGGTCGCGTTACGTAGGCCGGGAAATATTCACTCGCTCGATACAACATCGCAGCATTTTTGAAATTTTAATCCCTCGGTCGCTTTATTATCGAAAGGCTTCGAAAGGGGATCTTGGAGGAAATGCGAGGACGAGGAGTCGAAAACCGCGTGCTTCGAACTTATAACCTTGATGTATTTTTTCCTTTTTTTCTTTTTTTTTTTCCCAGAGAAACAGATCGTTTGACAGATGCCTCGTGATCCCGCGCGCACCGCCCCTCGTTACCGAAGCCTCGAAACTCTTTTCGAACCGACAGGGTCGCCGATTTCAACCCTTCTCCACTCTTTTTCTTTTTTTCTCCCTCTCCTCCCTCCCGTTCCCCCTTTCTCCAGCGACTCGTCGCACACCCTCTGTCGCGCTTTTCGGCCCTTTAGAAAGCTGTGAACGCGTGATAATCGAGGACGACGCTTCGATTGGCGCGATCTCCTCCCACCTTTGTCGACTGTCGAACCGTTATGCTATAACGAGTCGGCGACGGTTTAAGTTGGTTAAAGTGGCTGCTGGTTAAAGAGAACGTAACGTTTCCTTCTCTCTTTCCATTTCACGCGGCCACGTATCCCTCCACGGACAGGGTATCATTGTATCCACTTTTCGTCGCGTTTCACACGCAGGTTCACTCGTGCCACTCGTTCGACGCACGCTTTTTTTCTCCCAGAAATAACATCGATGACACTTATACGGCCCTCTCTCTCTCTCTCTCCGTTTCAGCGTTTCCTTCCTCGTCTCGCTCTCGATCCTATTCCATCCAACCGTGTTCCACGCGGCGCGGCAAATTTATTTTATTCGGATCCTCGTAATGGGCGCGTTTCCCATGGAGCTCGCGCAACCTCTTTTCGCAACGTTTTATCGGGGAACAGGATCGATTCTCGTAGGAGAAAAAAAGGCGAAAGATTTATTCGTAACGAGTTGTCGGGATCGAGATCACCGGCGTCGTTTGTTGCCCAACATTATTTATTTTACTCGTGATTAGCATAATTGAATCGATCGAAGATTTGTAGCCGGATCCAACGGTCCTGTTTTATCGGCGCGCGATACGTGCATTTATGCCCCGTGTCACGATTAGAAGGCAAGTCGTATCTCGATCTGGTGGCGACTCGGCGAACCATGGACGTCGGGACGCCCGCCGCTTCCAGGCGTCTCCGTTGGTGGGCGCCACGCTACGCTTGCGGCGGGGTAACAGCGCCCACCTCGGATCTTTTCATCCCTTCGCGAGTGCTCGCGGCCACTCGCCGCCCGACCTTCGAGGTGGCTGGGCGCGTTCCAGAGACGCTCCTCCTCCAAATCGAATTCATCGCGTAATTTTATCTATTAATGGAAAATCGGAGGATTGAAATGCGGAGTCATTCTTTTACGATCTTTCACCATTTCAGAAGAAATCGTTTCTCGATCGATATGCGATTTCAACGATCTTCGAGGAAGTCGGTCGCGCTCCTCCAAATAGAATCATCGCTGTTAATCGAGTTTATTATTTATTATTTATTAGAGGGATTAAAATCTCTTTTACGATCTTTCATCATTTCTGAAGAATCGCCTCTTAATCGATAGGATTTCAACGACTTTGGAGAAAGTTGGTCGCTCCTCCAAATCGGATCATCGTTTAATCGAGTCGTGTAATATTATTTATTAGTAGAACCCCGGAGGGTTAAAATGCAGAATCTTTCATCCATCCTTGATCCATCGAAGAATATCTCAATCACAACGCTTTAATATAGGTTAGGGTTGCACCGAGTCGTAAGAAATTCGTCGAACGACGCGAGAAAACGCAAGTAAGATCGAACCAATTGAGACGAATCGTTTCTTTTCTAGCACAGCTGCGGCTGTGATAACGAGTCGTCTTTTTCATCGATCCGTTCGAGCTGTTCTCGATCATCGGCGAGAAATTACGGGAATGGCACGGAGTGTAGTTGATGAACGGTTCTCAACTCGCGTAGCGGAGGAACGCGTCGATTTATGGACTCTGAATCTCCTCTCGTTCGATAGTTACTCTCTAGCTGCTGTTACGGAATCGCAATTATCCGTTATGGTGAATAGTTTATCGAGGCGGTAGGGTCGTTAACCTAATGGAAACGGCGTTAAGGCTCGAAGGATCGATGTGGATACGAGGCTCGATATCCTTACGGGAAAACGAATAAAACGGAAAGGCTCGATCGAAATTTCCGCGATTTCTCTGATATCGAACGCGAATTAATCGAATCATCGTGTTATCGAATTGTAACGGCCGATCGAGATTACAGATTTCGAGTTGTCGTCCCAAGGATCTCCAACGCAGCTTGTTTCCACGCCGCCCTAATCTTTTTCCCGTGATTAGAAACCGGTAACGCTCGGCCAACCGAGGGGTCCCGTTATTGAGCCATTACCGGCTTTTTCGCCGCTACGATTACGATCTCTCTCGGATCTCCGTGGCCTCCGATCGATTTTTTTTTAACGATCGAATCGTCACTGTGGAGTCACGCGATAACTCGAAGGATATCTTCGCTACTGCGAATACATACGCGGGGGGAGCGGGTAGAAGCGCGTCAGAAACGCGTTTGATTTTCGCGTAAAGTACCCTCGTCGAGAGACACGCGTTAACTTTTTCCCCCTGTTTCTCTTTTTTCTCTTTTTTCTTTTTGAAAACGAAACGAACGTTGCAGAGGAGCTCGCGTCCTTTTATCGACGAAAATTTCACGGCGACGGGTGGCTTTCCACGAGAGAGAAAGGCTCTCCTCCCTCCTCGAATTGGAGATTTTTCTGCTCGTAAAAACATCGCCGTTTATCCGATTTCGACGGCGATCGAAAACCGCGCGACGCTCGTTAACTTTCGATTAAACCTGGCAGATTTTATTCCCCCGAGGGGAGGGAGGAGAATATATCGGGGAATAAATATTCACGGGTACTTGAAAAACGCGTAGAGGTGATCCAGACGCGAGAACTCTCTCTCTGTTTCGACGTGGTTGCAATCGATAACGTAAATGTAGCCGGAGCTGGAGCACCGGCACCAGCGTCACAGTTGCTGGGTTAGATGATGGTCGTTAACGCCGTCGAACATAATTATTTATAATTTATTTAATATCCATGTTTTAACGACGTTAATTACACGGCGTAGAGCGGCGAACGTCGTCGTAATCACCCCTCGGGACCACGTTCCAATCTCTCTCTCTCTCTCTCTCTCTCTCTCGCCTTTCAAACATCTTGATAATCGCTTGCTTCTACTCCACCGGCGAAACAATCGTTACGCGAGTCTCGCCTCGTCTTTTCGCCTCCTCCTCTCGCGCGCCGTGACTTGTATACCTGGTGGACCACGGAGAGGACCACGCACACTCGTCTCGTCCTCTTTCCCGTCACGTCGTCTTTCAATTTCCGTCTTTCTCTCCCTCTCTATAACGCTATAAAACCGAGCGTTTATTCGAACGAGAATCGGCGGGAAATTGACGCACGTCGCCCGCGTCTTAGTTATCCATAACAACGTACACACCCTATCCTAGTGATCGCGGCGAGGAAACGGCGAGAAATCCGCGTGGGCGGACTCCTTGGCTGCCCTCCTCCACCACGAACGATCCTCTCCCCGGTCACGTACGCGGCGGAGACAGACGAGCACTCGTGTCCGCTAAAATCGGACCAAGTTAGCCGTGACTCGGCCCAACTCTCTCCAGTCCCCGACTACGCGTACGAGTAATCGACACCGCGTTCAACTCGACTCGGTGGACGCGCACGAAGGATGATCCGCTCCTATTGTTTTCAACCAGTTGTTTCCTCTCTCGCTGAGCAAGAGGAAGAAGAAAAAAACCGCTTGATCTTCCGCGTAAAAATTGGAAAAGCAATTTTCTTCCCCTCCTCTCTCTGTTTTCTCTCCGATTTCACCTCGTCGAGGTGTTTCGATAAGACGTAGGTGTGATCGAGCGTGTGTACATCGCGTGTAAAATTCCGTGATTTACTCGACGGGCTTTCGGCCGACTTTCCCCTATCGGAAATAAATTGGACGAGCGGGCGGGATACGTAATCGCATCGGTGGAAGAAGCGGTGTTTATTCTCCTTCTCGCTTCGCTCTTCTCCACCGGTGAAAACTGGACCAACTGGAGGATGGATGATATCGCGGGCGTAACGAGGGACGGGTCGCGATGCGAGGACAAATAGCCGACAACGGGCTTATTACGCCGTATTCTCCCTCCTCGAGCGTTCCGCTTCATTATCGGCGGCAACAACGTTCGCCGGTCGCATCTTTTAACGAACGAACGTGTTACAAATCGTATCGGGATACGATAGACGGTCAGATAACGCGAATGAAATTGTCGAACGGCTCGAAAGCGGGGATCGAATTAACGATATATACGCGCTCCTCCCGAGATTCTTACGGCGCAGGTAGCTCTGGAACGCGTCTCGTTATTCTATTTATCCGGATAATAAATCGCGATGCGAGGTTTTTACGAGGCGAAGCCATCGCGTCGATATCTTAATCCCCCTGGTCGGTAAGTGAACTTTTACTCGGGGGGTAAAATTTATCTCGTCTAAATTTAACTCGTTTAAATGTCGCTTCGAACGAATTCGAAGTCGAATTTATCCACTCCAAAAGTTAACCAAAAGTAACGAGTTATTCGAGAATTTTTCCAAACTTTTGTTAGTTGCTCTTCTCGTTCGTTGCACCCCTCCCCCGTCGAGAAAGAAACGGCGCACTACTCCCACTATTTCAATCCATAATTCACGTTTCCATTGTTATTCACCGGATGATTTAACGAGGCGTTTAAGGAATTTATACACGGCGGGGATATATCGATCTATCAGGGGAGCAACGAATCTCGGGGTACTCTGCCGCAAGGAGAGATACACAATGGCCGTATTTTCGCGATATTGTCCCCTTTACTCGCCGTTTCCGCGTAGCGGAGAAATAATCCTTTGTGCGCGAACGAAGGAGATAATGCTTGCGCTTTTAAGATCTCTCCCCCCTCTCTCTCTCTCGCGGTAAATTATTCTTATCTCGGGGAACGGGGACGGGTTTCGCGTACCTGTCCCCGCGATGACAAACGCGCGTTTGTTCATTATTTTATCGGCGTCAAACGAGCAACGCCGTTTTCGAAAATGTCGCTTCGAATCGAACCCTCTCGCATTGTTGCTCCTTTCCCAACCCGCCTCTCTCTCTCCCGCGCTTGTGCGACCACGCATGTGGGAAACGACGATCCTCGGGGAGGAGGGACAATCGAAATCGCGATCCTCGCGCCGGATATTTATCGCCGGGTAGAAGATTACAGCCGAGTAAATAAACGGTAAATTATCGCGAAGGCGGCGCGCGCGCGCGTGGCGCGCTATCGTCGATCCGTTAAAACCGATTCGTAATTTATACACGTGAGTTATATACCGGTTATTTCCTCTCCTCGTCGCGATAAACAGTTTCTTCGAGCGGACGAGAGAGGGGGGAGGTCGCGGCTGGGTTTGGAAGGAGGAAAACCGCGGGAAGTGACGGAAGCGAGGAAGAAGAAAAGAAGGAAGGAAGAGAAGGTACGAACCTCGTGGGACGAGGATCTCGTGCTTTTCGCATCTCTGTCCTCGTACTAGCGCGCAACAGAGAGATCTGATGGGGGAGGAGAGGTGTGGAAGAAAGGCGGAAAGAATTGTTCCTTCCTTTTCTTCGCGCTTCGCCCAGCAGTACGTTCAAATATAGATTCGTAATTTCTCTAATTGGCAATATATAATGGAAACTCGGATTTCTCCGAAACGCACGTTGATTCGATGATCCCGTCGAGTCCTTTGGAATTCCTTTGGAAAAAGAAAGAAAGAAGGAGAGAGAAGGAAAAGGAAAAACGCGGAGAGTCGGTCCCGTTGGAAGAAGGACGACGCGAAAGGAGGAGCGTGCGGCCGCCGCGAGAAGAAAAATCGTCGAGGTTGTTAGAGGCCTCGTTCGCAGTCGATCCACGTCGTAAATCTTGTTCGCGGCGGAGAAGATTCGAGCGGATATCGACGCCCATCTTCCGATCGGTATGGACGTGTGGCAATGGTGGATCCAATTCTCGAATCCGCGCTTCTGCCCGCGTGGAACCCGAGTTGATGTTGATGGATAAGCGGCTCGTGGCTCGGTTGATGCCCGATTTGTCATCGTGACAATGGACGTTGCGAGAGAAATAACGCGCGTTTTTTTCTCTCCCCCTCTCTCTCTGTTTTCTCCTTTTTTCCAAGATCCGTATCGGTGGCCGGCATTTACGACACCGAGGTGTCGCGCCGTCCCACCGCCATTGTCCCGGACCCGGTGTCCCGTGGCGAGAACACGTATAAACGCGCGGGAATCCTTCACGGTCGGTTCGATTTGTCCAGCGCGATATTCGATAATCGACGAGCGGACGCACACGCCTCGCACCTGGACGCTTCTTTTATGGACGTCCGCGTTATCCTCTCGCGAATACGAACGGTTGGTCAGGAACGGTTCGAGGAAAGGAATCGTCGTCCTCCTTAAGGTAAAAGCGTTGGTCGACCGGCCTCCGACGAAATCCGACGCTCCCCGGGTGAAATATCCTAAAATTATGCGGTAATATCTGGCAACGACACACGAGGGTGGGACCGATGGTGGCTGTGCGTCACCTGCGAGAAAGGAACGAAGCAACGAGAAAACGGCCACCCTCCGAGTCCTCTGTGCGCTTTCGCCTCCGGTTCCCTCGCCTCCTGCGGCGAACATTTTCATAAACTTGCTCGTAATAAAGCATATTCGTATTCTCTCACTCCCTGGACCGAGAGCTGGCTCCGCATTAATATTATAATCGGAGAAATCCGAATTAATTTAAATGGACGGGCGTGCAATTTCCTAAGAATTCTCTTTTGATTCGGGAGAAACGAAAAGAGAGAGAGAGAGGATTATTTTAAAAATAATTTCGAATCCGTCGAGTGAACAACGAGGGAGCAACGAGGTCGACAGAAACCGCGTCACGGAATTGATTCGTTCGTGACGGATGAGAAAAAGGGAAACGTCTCCGCCTCTTTTCCATCCTCGATCCATGAATATGGATGAAAATTTGTCAGCTTCGTCCCCCGTATCCCCGATCCGATTGCCGATCACGATCCTCGCTTCTCCTCGCGGCCGTTCGTCACGACGTTGATCGTCCACGTTACGCGGTTGGATTTATTCCAGCCCACGTTTTAAAAGGGGTGTGCCTCGCCACTCGATTCTCGAACGACCGTCTCGTTCTTTCCCTTTTATTTCGTCGAACCGCAAGGACCACTCGTGTCGTAAAGGCGAGTTATTCCTCGCGCGGATGCATAAAAGTTTCCACGGCCTCTCGTTCTACGATCCGGCTTTATGGATGCTGGTAAGAGGGTGAATTGGACCGAACGACGTAATGAAATGTTGCGTCTAAGACGCTATTGGACGACAAGACAACGCACTCATGGGATCCTCGGGGTACGAGAGGGCAAAACGTGGAAACGCTCCCCGTATCCCGTATGGGGTGTTGTTGCTTGCAACCGTGTTTTCTTTATCGCCGCCTTCTATTCTTAGTCTCTGGTTCAGAGAACTCTTCGTTTCGTTTCGAGTAACGTTTGCGTAAAAAATTGTTCCGAAAAGGGAGACGAGATTGCTTTTCCTCTTCTTCTTCTTCTTCTTTTTTCCTCGCTTTATCTCGAAGCGCATCTCCATTTTTGTCCACCGTACGATGATACGCGCATCGAGGCGAATAACGGAGAGAAGATCCGTCTTCTGGGACACGAATCGTTTGGAAACTTTCATCGAAAGTCCTTTTCCGGGCGGCGCACGGGCCGCGAACGAGAATCCTGGGTAACGGACGGGAAAACGATGAGAAAAGTAGTTGTCGGCGAGCGTTAACGTCTTCTCGGTCAGTGGCTCGACCTCCCCTCAAGAGGAAACCATTTTCCAGCAACGAGATTCCCCGAACCTGGGGGTCGGACAAAGGGTCGGGAGACGTCTTGCGAAACTTTCCGCGCGGGAAGGGAAACAGAAATTCGTGTCGTAACCTCCCCTTACGTAACCGCTGAAAAGGAAGGGATGGACGAAGATTCCGGATCTCTCTTGTTGCGAGATTACTAAGAAGAAAATTGGGTGTTAAAAATTGAGAAGCAAGCGTCGAGATATTCGCCTTAGCCTCGTGTTATTAAGAATCGTTGTACTTGTTTCGTACTTGTCAGTACTCTCGGTTATCCGTTCGTTAACTTGGCATTATCTTATTTCTCCAGTTTTATTCCGGCGAGATAAAATTTTTTTGAAAATTGAGGATTTTCGTCGCAGCCTCGAATCAAAGAGCTGCCGTCGCCGCAGCTTTCACCGGGCGATTAACCAAATTGCCGAGCAATTAATCGAGAAACGTCGCGCGATCTCTCGCTTTGTCTAGCTCTTAACTCGACGATCCTCCGTCAATTTCGATCCATCTCGTCTCGAGGCTAGAGCGTCGATCGAATTACATCGCGGATAGAGGGGGAGAGAGGGAGAAAGAGAGAGGCCGTTCGTTTCGTTCCCCTTCCTAAGAAAAGCCTATTGCGTATGAATATAAGTGTATTATCATAATATCGCGCCTAGGGTGGGCGCCTCTTCTCGTTCGATACCGCTTTGGGGCTCGAAATCCCGCGTTCCACGAGACTTGGAAGGGAGGGAAGCTACTTTTACAAGATGCGTATGGATGGAAATCTTGATAGCTATCTCGTGGAATGTACGGCACGCTGTCTCGAGGAGATTGAGCAAAATAAGCGTCGATGTATGTGTGCGTACATATACATTGTCTGAGGACATACTTAACATGAAGTATGTTCGTAGAAGAAGAAGTGCATACCTTCGTAAATATATTATGCATCTACACACGTTTTAAAGCGTCTGGCTACGCGTTCGTTTTTAAAAGTATTTCAATTTCGAAGTTACGTGCGATTCTCTTCGTTTAATTAAGTTCATCGACGATTCAAGTGCTCAAGTCGCAATTAACAATCGTTCGAAACTCATAAAAGCGTTTATCATTTCTTTGTCATTCGTGCTTCTTTCGAAATGAATCCAAATTCGAACGTTCAAGATTAAGAAATTGCAAGAGATGAATATATATACATATCATATTTCGATTTAATTTTTTCCCACGATTCGATATCGAGGAAAAATAAAAATTGCCCAGGCTGAGATATAGGCTAACCGATAGATTCGTAATTTATTACCGGGCGGGAAACAAAGATCGTTGATAACTTTTGATAAAATTGAAATATCATTACGATAAATCCACCGAGCACGGATAAGTATGGACGCGATATAAGAAAGAGAGAGAGAGAATCACGCGCGGTGTAAAGTGCATGCGCCCGGCCCATGACAAATGAATCAAAGGATAATCTAATAATTTAGATGGGGAGATTACAGGCCGGCAAAAAGTCGCGTTTAAAGGTATACGAGTACCGTGACGCTATTACTCTCTCTTTTATGGATATTCTCTCCACGGTCCAGAGAGAGAAAGAGAGAGAGAGAGAGAAAGGTTTACAGGTGAGCGGCGGATTAATTCAATTTCCACGCCGATGGGACGGAGCAGATAGAGCGTGGAATACACTCTTGGGGATCGATCATCTTCCTCGGGAGCGAGAAGATCGGTTGAACAACAATGCGATCATTTCGATCGGATGTCTGTATTTCTCTCGATGTCTACTTGACTCCTGATCTGCTCGTCAATTAACGGTCGCGCCTTAATTAACGCGGCGACGAGCACCTCGACCGTCGTTTCGGATAAAATGTCAAAGGATGGACACTCGAGGCGGCCAGGGAAAAGAGGAGCGCTCGCAGAGATAGAGAGAGAGAGGGGAGTCGGATGCTGGCGCGATACAAAGAAGGAAAGAGTTATCTGTGCGATCTAACGTTTCGACGAGCATGTATGGCGGCGCACAACAAGTCGTGGATCTAGACAATATGCAGATACAAGGGTGGAGAGAAAAAAAGGGGGAGGGGTGCCCTCCGCTAATGGAATAAATAATGCGGAACGGAGGAGGCAGTCGGTCCTAACTGCTCCATTGTGTCGAGGAAGAGCTCGGCTTCGCAGGAATCGGAGTTAATCGTTTTATTATGTCTTCCTCTTCTCGTACCGCCTTTTCTTACTTACTTTGGAATGAGAGAGAAAGAGAAAAAGGAAGAATTGGCGGATAGAATCGAGACGCAACCGAGAAGAGAACGAGAGAAGAGCGGAGCGGACTTTAATTACCGAGTCGAAACGACAATGGTGACCGATTGGTTCGTTTCGACGTCGAGACGTCGATAATTTCCAACGATTCGAAGCGCGGCGTCCCACCTGGCGGAACAACTTGTTTCCCGACTCGATCCCCTCGAGGAGCGATTTAACGAGCTGTCCTTCGAACCACGCGCGCGGAAAACAGGAAGATTCGCGGGAAGAGGACGCGAGTTTTACCTTCGACTTGCCGATTGGTGTTCAGGGATCAGGATCCTTCCTTTGATCGAGACTTGTACGCTTTACCGAAGGGTAAACCGGGACTGTAAAAACCTGGTTGCGGGTGGGGGAGGGGGTAAATCAATGGATTTCAAAGCCATTAGTTGCGGATAGCGGATAGTTTTTACTAGGCTGGCCCTCCCACGGATTGGTTCGGCTACCGAACCCCGGCTTGGAGAACAATGGGCCACAAATCACCGGGTGGAACCGGCTAAATCTCGTTTCGCGAACTTTCGAAACGCGGCCACGGTAAGTCCTAACGATACACGGAATAAAAGAATCGGTTTCTTCGTCTCGTCTGCTCGCACCTTTCTTCCTTCCTTTTTTTTTTCCTCCAAGAGGGGAGGGGAGGAGAGGAGAGAATCAATCCTCGAGCGAATAAACAGGTTCCTTTTGTTCCATTCCGATCGATCCTCTTTTTTTCCTTCTTCTTCCTCTTCTTCTTCTTATCCTTCGATTCGGTCCTTCGAGCGGCGTGCGTTGCGAATCCCAAAACGAGAACGCGCCAGAGGCGGAGAGGGGAAAACGATTCCTCGTTTTATTGTTGTTGCGTGTTCGCCTCTCGTTTCACACGCTTCTCGTTTTTACAGCCTGAGGAGGCTCCGCTCTCGGTTTAACGCGCAACAACGCGGATCCTCCGATCTGTTTCACTTTGATCGAGGGGGAAGGGGGATAAACGACGGCCTCGTTGTCGAGCTTTACCTACAGCCTTTGCTACAAGGGACGATCCCTTTCGACGCAAGAAGAAAGAGGAGGAACCGCAAAAATGCGTGGAACCGCGATGGGAACAGCGGAAAGAAAAGAAATGCAACGCGATGGGGAATTGATGGGTGAAACGAGGATATCTCGGACGATTATCGTTATCGTCCAGACCGTGCTACCAACCACGATGCTTCTCGAGAATCACCTTGCTTACAAACAGCACGACGCTTCGATATTACAGATATTTCTTCGATGCGGGGGAGGGGGTAGTAGTAGTAATAGTAGTGGACGACGTGTGGCGAGCGGAGGTAAGAAGAGAGAGAGAGAGAAGAGGTAGAAAGGGCGGAGAAAGCTGGAGGCTGGCAAGGAGAAACGAGAGGCAGCCGGGGGCTGCTTGCGTGCCGATACGATCTGATGCTCTATTTATCACTCCGCTTTTACCTCCACCCTTCGTTTAATTTTCATGGAGTCTTTACCCCGACGGTCTTTAACCTCTTTGCCGCGTCATCGTCTCCAGGAGAATCGCTCGAAAGAAAAAAAAGGGGAGGAAAAGAAAGAGGAGGAGAGCAAATGCCACAACCTCGTTCCGCTGAATATTAAGAATCGGATATCTCTGGTTGTTCGTCGAACGACGCGATAATGTCCTCTCTGTCGTAATACGCGTACGAAATGTTTATAATACGCGTTCCATTCGGGGAGGAACGGACCTATGTCTCTTGTTACCTCCACGAATCGGAACGAGCTGAGTGTTGCCCGAGATACGAAAAGGGAGGGGGTTTAAGAAAAAGATATATCGTATATCGCGCATAGGTTGATCGATATCCGCGCCTCTTAACCGATTTACGAGCCTTCTTATCGTCACAAAGGCACCGACCACGAGATCGCTCTCTAGGATCTAGCCTATCGCTTAACCATTTCGTTCTGGACTTTGCTTACCCTATGGATCGCGTTATCGTTCCAATAACTACTTCGATTTGATCTCTTTTTCCCTCCCCTTCTCTTCTGAAGGCAGCGCAAGATATAAATATCTTGTCCTTTTCTTCCGCGATCCTCCTCTGCAAAGGAATTTCGGTAAAACTCGAGTTGGCGAGTTTCCATCCCGATTCCTTGGCAATCCGAATAACCGAGTTTCCACGGTAAATTGAGTTTGTTACGCGAATATGGCGTGATGGGAGGCGGCGATGTAAGAGAGTCGTCCTCGTCGTCGTTAGCCGATAATAGCGCCGGCATCGGGAACGTGCGAACGAGGCTTGGAGAAGCGATTGTCTGATTCCGCTTCTCTCACGAGCGGATGATCCCGCGGCTCGAAACCGAGCATTACCGAGCATTACGCGCCGCGTAGAGGCGGATCGTTTACGCGAACGCGCCGCCAGGCCCGATTAATACACGTTTCCTTCCCTTACGGTGATAGGAGAGGGGCGGGGGTTTCGAGATAGACGCGGTTAGGTACGCGCCGATTTACATATCGCGCATGTCGGCCCACTTGTCTCCAGGCACTTTGCCCGCACGGCATCGAATTACCCCGCGAAAATCGGGGGCGCCTGCTGCTGCTACTTCGCCGTGAAACGCAGATATCTCGATAGCACGTATACCGGTGGAAAGAAGGACTCGACAAGAGTCCGCTTATCCTCGCTTCAAACGCTTCGTTGACAATCCTGACGCCGCGCGCAGTGGTCGAGGAGGATCGTTAAAAATTATTTTCACTTACGAAGTTCAGAAAAGAATATGGAAGAAGATATATTTTATAAATCAAACTAAATCGTTGCGAATCGCAAGTAGCCTGTTACGAGAAATAAAAGAATATTATTATATCGATTAGAATTCTACGCTAATGAATAATTGAAATACGAACAGCACGGTAGAAATGAAAGTAATTTCCTTCCGCGAGAATTTCTTTCCACCGCGCGTGAGCGGTTCAGCGTTACGTGTATCGGGAGATAACAGTCTTCGCGCTTGGATAACTTTCCGCGAAGAAGGGAGTTAATATAGATAGGGAAGACCGTTTTCGTTTGAGAGGTACGTCTGTTCGATACGATCGGATGTATCGAGTAATCGTATATATACATATATATATATATAGGGAACGAGCCTATTAGAGTACATAATTCGGTACGAAATGTCGTAAAGAAGACGCGATATCGGGGTCAGAATGGCCCTAGGACGATGGCCCACTCGAAATGGGAAATAGACTTTTCACCGCGAACGTTCGTCCATCGGGGCCATTAACCGGGGCCACCGATCGTACGTTGCGAACGTAACTGCCTGCCTCCGATCTCCCTCCCTTCCCCCGCAAACCTGCAACCGGTTGAGCGGGAAAAGGGGATCGAAGAGGGATCGTCGATCGATTTTATCCCCATTAAATACGCGAATTTACGTTTCGCGTTGTAGAGGCGATCGGTGTTTTTATCGGTCGTGAAAACGGTTTCAATAACAGTAACGCTTCCCTCTTTTTTTTCCTCTTTCTTTTCTTCGTCCCTTTAAGCAGGAACTGCGTCCCTTCGAGGAAAACGAGCCTCGGTATTCTCCTCGATCCTCGCAGTGCGGAGGATAATTCTTCTTTTTTTTTCACGCAACGCGCGGAATCGAGAGTGGAATAAAGTGGACGATAAAACGGTACAAGGGGGATTACACGTACGAGAGAAAGAGAGAGAGAGAGAGAGATAAACGATCGTTACTCCTCGATCACTTTTCGAGGCGATCGATCAGCGTTTATAGAATGCTACGCGGGTATCGGAACGGCCGTAAACCTCCGCCACCTTACTCACCTGCTGCGTTAGTGGCTGCCTGTTGCCTTAACGACGCTGCGCGGACAGGTAGTGAACGAGAGTAACCGTTAAACTATCGAGTTTATCGCGCAGAAGATCGTAAAATCCGGCACGGGTATCCTGCACGGGCTCCCGATTTTCAACTCCCCCCCCTCGCTCCCCCTGACACGAGCCATGAATCATAGCCATCGTGGCCGAAATTTGCCCGCCTCTTTTCTTCTTTTTTTATCATTATTCTCTGGTGGCGTGGAGATAAAACGGCTCGAATATCTCGCCCAGAAGAAGTTGTTTCCCTTCCGACGCTCCCTTTATTCCTTCGATCGTTGGCTTGCCGACTTGGCGGGAAATTTCGTCGTCCAGGGACGCGTGAATTTGGCCGTGAGAAAGTGGACGGGACGGGACACAGAAGGGTACAGGTGCGGACAAGCCGCGGTCGGCCGAGATTTATCGGTGGACGACCGAAGGATTTGTAAACTCGCGTAGCTTGGAAACGATTATACGAAAGAGGCGATGGTTCGGAATCCTTTCTCATCCTTTCCTCTCGTCCCAGACGGTCGCTCTTTCTCCTCGTATTATCAACTCCCACACTCGATCTTTGCGGAAGAAAGGAAAGGATTTCCTTTCCTCGAAGCCTTGGTAAATGGATGAAATCGTACGTTTGCGTACATAGAGGAAGAGAGGGAGAGATAATTAACTCGGTCGCCAACGATTTCTTGTTTCTTTCGATCCCAGATGGCTGCTCTCTTCCTATCGCGATATCGACCACTTAAACGGCCTGACTTTGCGGCCC
The DNA here is from genome assembly GCF_029169275.1 of Apis cerana. Taxonomy (NCBI): domain Eukaryota; kingdom Metazoa; phylum Arthropoda; class Insecta; order Hymenoptera; family Apidae; genus Apis; species Apis cerana. The sequence continues at coordinate 10,817,108 of NC_083855.1, read as the reverse complement.
GACTTAAGCCGCCTGGGGAGGTTACTTCTGCGAATCCAGCGGAAAGAAGCCTCGAACGTTTGGTTCGGACACGATTTCTTGCAAGATTCCGAGAATTGGAATAGCTCGAGTGGGCAAAAATGCGGGCGCCTCGAGTGTCCAATAACCGGTGTCAACTCGCGGATCGATCTTCGAAACGAACTCCCTTCGAACCACTTGGATAAAATCGAAGGAGCGATGAGAGGATTGGGGCGAGTAATGCCGAAGTAGCACGCTCGAAACTGTGCATTGATCTTTGAAACCGACGAATCTCTTCACGTTAGAACGGTTAGAAGATTTTAACATTATTCGCTTAGAGAGGGAGGGGGACAGGGAAGAGAGAAGCGTTTATAGGAAGATAATTAGCACGAGTGCCGGTGGCACGTTCGAACGACAAAGAACGAGGTCTCTCGTTGGGGAAAACAGTGTCCAGAGAGATCAAAGCGGGATTACGCTTGCTACAATTGTTCGCCTCCTCTATCCTCTAGCGGAGAGCAAAGTAGAACGTGGAGCCTCGTCGCTCGAATTATTTATGTCCTCGTTTTCGAGGGTGCGCGATGAATCCGCGCAGTGGACGATCGAACGGGGTCGCGCTCGAAGACGGTCGGGCGTCGATCCCCGTGGAAGGGCCGATAATTTGCTCGGTTTCCAACCATCTCGGGCGTAATTTAACTTACGGAGGGCCGGTTGGAGCGGCAGCTGTGCCCCAAAGGTTGCGGACACGGGACCGCAGAGTCACGATAAACTCTCATAATTCACCGAGGCGATATCCTGGTAAGGCGTATAAAGCCGTCGGTAAAGCGCGTCGGGGAAATTTCGTATTGAATCGGAGAATGCCCGTTTCGTAACATTCGTGTATATATATATATATATATTACGCGCGGCTATATACGATTATTCATGCTCGACCATTGTACGTGCTCGACGCGGGATCTATCGCGCGTCGTAATATTCGTCGGGGACGGACAACAGATGGAAATTTTGATACACGGCGCGCAGCCAGCCGGCGGAGTAATGAGTTCCATGTGCGTGAAATTCCTTTGAGTGGAAGAAGAGAGAGAGAGAGAGAGAGAGAAGAAAAGAAAAAAAAATCGGTGGAAAAGAAAGTTGTCGAGCCGAGCGCCAATAACCGAGTATAGGAAATTCTCGCTCGTTGAATGGAATATCGTAAACTCGTGGGGAGGGGAATCTTTTTATAAATGCTTTCTTCTTCCTTTTTTTTTAAATCGAGATCGTTCGCACTGGTTGGACGCAAAAATGGATGGTGACACGGTTGATTCGACGGATGAAAGCGATCGCGAAACGATAACCGTGGGGAGGGGTGAGCGTAATGATCGGCGGTGGATCGATCCGTATTGTTGTCGTCGGTTTCCTAATTGCGAACTGTTTCACCGTGGAATAGGCGCGACGCGCAATCCGGCATTGGCGATGGTCGGCGGCCGCACAATAGATTCGGTTTGATGCATTGCCGGGGCGCAGGAGAGCGTTAATTTCGTGCCCTCCTGGGCCACGCCGCTCCTACGCCAACCGTCCGATTGCCCTTCTGCCCGTCAACCGTCGTTCGCGTTAATAACTCATCCAAGTAAATAATAGTGTTTGCCAAGATGGACCTCGCCAGAATCCCCCTCCTAGCCAACCCCCAGTTTGTCACCACCGAGATTCCAAACCATCGATCGATTTCGCCCCCCGTTGATACGCGCCGTACTCGGTTTATCTCGTTAATGTTATCTCGATCCGTCGTTACGAATTTGTAAACCCTCTGTCGATACGCGCGAATCGATGATCGATTTGGCTTGGAACACAGCGTTTGGAATATAACGACGGAATAAACTCTGTTGAGGTTGAAAAACTGAACGCTCGTCCAGAAACTTGGACCAACTGCATAATTTAACCGCGTTTGGAGCGAGACGACGTTTACTTTGCGCCCGGAGAAATTATCGTAGCGTGTGCTCGATAATAGGTTTAATCCGGAGTATGCGAGTACGTCTAATGTTTACTTTTGTTAATGTTACCTCGATCTCGGCGGAGTCGTCTCGAAGAGAGAAACGACGCCTACGATCGATTGTTGGACAGAACGAGGTGACTCTCGTGTTGTTCGGTTTGTTCCAGAAACAATGCGAACGTGGACGCCCCGGCCGCGGTACCCCCTCAGAAGAAAGAGCCGCACGAGAACATCGCCCGAATAGCGAAGCGGTATCTCGACGATAACATGCAGCAGGCGTGGATCAATCCTCGTCTAATATCGATGGTGAGTGAATATAAATGCGGTGATTACACGGTACGTTAGACGATGATACCGGTGCCTAACGTTCTCACGTTCCAATCCTGGCAACGATCCATTATCCCTCCTCCTCTCTCCTGGACGCACGCGCTCGGCTGTAATTTCAACCGGACAACAAATTAGTCCCTTCGCGAACAAGTCGACAAGTTTTTGCGATAATCTCGCTCTGCGCCGACTGTCGAACGACGACGCGACGGGGATTTAATTGCGAAATCCCGACCAGCTTGTTCGATCCGCCATTTTGAATTTCCAACGAAAAACCGATTTCGAACAACCTTTCCTCTCCAACCCACTCCTCCTAGTCCCTCGCTTCCGTTCCTTCCAACGAGTATGTATCTCGAGAATAAAACTGGCGCAGATTCGAGCGCAACTGGATTGGTGGACCGCGCTTCGGACTCGAATCAGAGGATACGTTGCTTCAACGACTAATTCAACTTAGCGCGTGTGTCGAAACCGCGGGTTCATTCGCTCCTTACTTCCACGAAGTTGAACTCGCTTCGATCTCGGAAAAGGAAAGCGTCGAAATTGGAAAATTTGATTCGGGGAGGAGGCGCCCAGCTATTTATTACACGGTCGCGCTAGAATTTTCATCGGAACGGTTATTGAAATTCCGCACCCGCGCCCGTTCCACTTTGTACTGCTGCGTGTATATATATATATTCGGATGACGGGATGCGGCAACAGAGCCGTGTTTATATATCGGCGTTCACGCTGGACTTGGCCGCAAGTGGAGAGCAGCAAGTAGAACGGACGAGTCATTAAAGCGAGCCAATAACAAACTCGTGATCCGCATAACCCTTCGTTATGTCCACACCGGTTATTAGCCCATGCCTAGGCGGCGAATCATCGTTTCGTAATCCCAACTCGTTACTTTCTCCCTCTCTCTCTCTCTCCTTCCCCTCGATCTTCTTCTCCGCCCTTTTTATATATACCTTTTCCATATACCTTTTCCTCGCGTTTCCAACTTACGTAACCTCTCCTCTCCTCGATATAATTCGACACTGCGTTGCAACTCGCGTAACATCGATACTGTTATTATATTTCTTTTAATCTTCCTTCCGTCGACGGAGAAGAATCGGAGGACATGTCGCGTTAATGGCAAACAGAATTCGAAGCGGCGATTCTCTGCGACGAGCGGTTACGCTGCACGCTGTCGTCGCACGCGGACTCGTGTACGCGCTCCAGGATTTACGATCGTTCCACTCGTTACTTATTGCCGTCGGGCTCATTAGCATAATCGGCCCGCTTCGAGGATGGATCGCCCGCGGAACCGGATCATCGCTCGATTCGATCGTGTTAGTCGGTTATTCGAGTCATCGTTTCGAGACGGCGGTCGGCCATTTGTTCGATGGACTCTCGCGGGGAGATGGAGACACCGACGGGGGATGCGCGCGGTTCATTAAGGGATGGGAGAGGAACGAAGTATGCCGTTGACAAATTGGACGAGGGGATGGGGATTTACGGAGGATGTGGTTATTTCTCACAGGAGGGATTTAATTTTGTCGGTTCTTGTGCGGGCAAAACTTGTCCGCAATCGACGCGTGGTCGAGAGTTTGGCTGCTATTCGATGGCCGTTTTTCTCAAAATCGTTTCCGTTTCGATTATCGTTCTGAAATTCGAGACGAATTCGGATTAATGGCGGAGAATAAACTATTATTCTTGGAGTTTCCGCGGGAACGATTTCCATATTCGGAATCCACTCCCGTCTAAGGGGAAAGCTCCATACTAAAGGGGAAATTCTTGAAGGAGAAAAACGGACTAAGAAAGGAGGAATTCCAGAAATAAGCAACAACACAGAGATACCAAAATAGAATTCCAAGGATAAAAGGAACGGTGCAGGGATACCGAAAAAGAGGTATTTTAATTGCAAACGTTCGAAATCGTGAAAGAGGAATTTCGGCGATAAAAGAAAAAAAAATATATATATATTTATATATACGCACGTACATACACAAAATTGGAAGAGGTAGGAATAAAAATAGAAAAGTTTTCACGAATAATGATACGCGATACACAGAAGAATGCCGGTAACGTTAATTGTCGATGTGAGTATAGGCGACGCGATATGCGCGAGCCGCACACATGTAGATGGCGTGTATAATTTGCCGCTAAGGTTGTCTTGTTGCAACCGGTTCTGAATTCCTTCCCTGCACATTTTCTTCTGCAATATCGATAACCACAGTTCCCGCGAGAGACGATGTTGCAATCGAGAAGACAGATACACAATTATATACGCGCCGTGGGTTTAATACATTCGGTATTCCAACGAGGTTCTTTCAATTTCGATTCGAATTATCGACGAGGGGGGAGAAGTTGACCGTTAACGTTAGAAATAAATCACGAAATCGGGCGTCTCGTTGTTTCCAAGCTCGAAAAGACGAGACGTGCAAAGAGGGGCAATATATATATATGTATTTGTTGGGGCGATTAATAGCGCGGCGAGGAAAGTTAATTAAGGAACGTACGAAACAAGATTCATTCGCAGTCTCGTCAGCCATTTAATAATCTCGAAAATTCGGACGATTAGGAGAAGGTGCAGGGGGATTGCAAAAACGTATATATACGTTGGTGTATCTATACGAGGCATGTATACACGGAGAAGACGCGATTCCCCGAGTGCCCTGCACTCACTTCCTCTAATAACAATAATAATAAGAAGGGATGGAGGCCCCGTTTTAATCAGAGGGTCTGCCTGCCTGACGTGATTAACTCGAAGAGCCCAGGGAAGACGAGCGGAAAGAGAGAGAGAGAGTGAATGGAAGGGCAAAGAGGATGGTAGAAGGGGGAGAAAGACGCGGGATGGCTGCTGTCATTTTCGGTGTTTATCATATCACCGAGCCGATGAGGGGCTTGATTTCGTCGCCTCTTGCGCGCCAGGATGGGGTTAAATCTTGGATTTCACCGCCGATTTCTCCCCTCCCCATCTTCTTTCCTCCGCGTCTTTTCTTTTTTCTTCTTTTTTTTCTCCTCGCCCTTTTCGCCCATTACTCAACCGTTGGAGCGTAGAAAATGCTCAGAGTGGCCTCTCTCCCCTTTTATTTTCGCCGTTTTCCACCCGACGGGAGATAGTACGAGTATTATTACGTAATGTTAATGCAGAGCCGTTGACTTTATCGGGACAGCCATAAATCGAGCTCGCGCTCGACGACAGCGAGTAATAAGGGAAAAAGCGGATAATTAAGTCTTGTCCGAGCACCGGTGAATTATTTCTTCCAAGATCGATAGTTGTTGCACTATCGTGTTCCGTACCACGTACGATACATCTCGATATATATCGTTATACACGTATATATATATATATATACACGGCGCCTCGGTTCCCATAGGATCCACGCGAGAAACGTAATAACGTAACTCTCCCTCTGCCCATCTTCGCTACCTCCACCTTTTGTTCGCGATTTTACCGCGGACAATTTAAAAAAGAAGACTCAAAGACGAACGCTATTATGCCCGCTATTCAAAAACGCGGCGGAGCTTGTTCCTCTGCTCGGAGGGAGAGGGCAGGGAGACGGAGGGGGAAGGATTTCACTCGGAGGAGAAGACGTCGCTCCTCTTCTCCGGAATTAAAGTCATGTCTATGGGGGCTCCGACATTGAGAACGTCTCCGCTATTTCTCTTCTCCGTATCCCGGCCTGGCCTTACGTCTCGCGCTGCTCCACCTTGGACGTCTAATTAACAAGGTTTTCCTGAGGGTTTTCAAGGCGTCTCGCTACCGACAACCGTGAACCGACAACGCAGTAAATACCGTCGCCGCGTGGCAATCGACCCCGAGCGATGGCCCTCCCTCGACTCTTATCGAGCCTCCCCCTTCCCGATCCCCCATTATGCTCGCTGAATTTTACGATAGAACACCTCCTCGATATTTCTCCCTACGTAATTTCTTCCACGCGCACTGGAATCGGGAGGGGAGAGGCAGGCGGATCCTCGATGGCGCGGAAGAAACTGGTTTCTTCCGAGTCGAAGGAATCCGCCGAGTCATCCCTGAATATACTGAAATTACACCGGGGTGCGATGACTTCTTAAGTGGTATCGAGGATCCCCTTCCCCGCTCCCCATTTTCCCCAACGGATTCGATTCGTTTCGTAACGGACCACTCGTCCGATGGATATTTATGTGTTCTTTCTTCGTCGAGAACGTTCGTTTCTTCGCGCGCTTTTCTTTCTTTCCTCTTTTCTTCATCCTCCCGAAAAAAATCGTATCCTCGAGGGAAGAGTATCGATCGGGCTCGAGTTGAAGGTTACGAAAAAACGATTTCGAGGATAGATAAGGCCGAGGGAGGGAGAGAGGTTGGTTTAATATTCCGCTTTGTTCGGTTCATTAGCGCGGCACAAAAGTGGCTTAAAAATAATTGAGTCTACGCCGGTTATAATAGCCATTCTGATATCCCATTGTCGCTTGTCCGCGGACTCTTGATTCGCGTCGTTATCAATGCCTGCTTATTTCCTTCATTGTGAATCGCGCGCACCCCTTTGTTTTTGTTTAATTTTTCAACCCCTCCGATATCTTCCCTCACCACGCTCCATATATATACGTATACGCTCGTCTGCGTCGCCCTTTCCTCGTCTCTCGCCGCCGCGAGTCGACGAAAAATTCTGAATTATCATCGAGCGTCGCGTATCGCGATCGCCGCCTCTCCCCGCTTTTTCTCGAAGAATCCGTCGTTCGGATGACGGGGAGAGAATTCGTCGATCGATTAACGTCGTTACTTTGGCCAGCGTCGACGAACCTCTCCTTCGGGAGATCGGGAAAAACAGGAGGAGGAGGCGACCGAGTTAAAAACTTTGGTCATAATCGTTAAACGATTTGGAGCTGGGATGGAAAGAGGAAGGATTAAATTTCGAACGAGAAGCGCCGTCAAATAGTCGCTGTTTCGTCGAGATAAAGGAAAAGGGAGATAAAAAAAGGAAGCAGCCAAGCATTTTGGATCTCTTGGATCTTTTAATCCAGCAGGATTATATCTCGTGGATCGAACGATCAGCCCTAATTCTAACCCTAATTCTTCTTTAGATGGAGAAAAATTAAACTTAATTTCACGAAATTAATATGGAAAACACCGACGATCGGGGAATACAGAATCTCGAATTAGATAAAATCCATTTCTTCCGTGTTTATAAATTCCGGGTGGATGGCGCGCGATGCAGGTTTCCTCGCCGACGAAGAAGAAAATGCACGAGGTTGCAGATTTTAATTCCGCCGCTCAATCGTCTCCTCTTCATTCGCCCAACGCTTCATTCTCCCCCTTTTTTTCTCTTCCTCGCCTAATATTCTTATCCAGCAACGGCCTCGGTTCGCGTTTCTTCGCGCGTTTCTTCCGGTAATATCCGGGCTGCTTTCCTCCCATAAACCTCTAAGTTTACGGTAAATCGAGATTCTTATACCCTCTCTCGATGACGCCTCTTTTTCCTCCCCCTTCTTCAATTCCCCTCCTCGTTTCAACGGCGTGCATTGTTTCCCAGCCCGGGTTTTCCGCGCCCAAAGACGCGCCTCCAACACTTTACGAGCCTCCATTTTCAACCGCGTTCTTTCGAAACGGTCGCGACAATGCACCGCTTTGACGGCGGAAACTACTACACCGTGCCGCCGTAGTTGTCCACGATGCTGGGCACAACGTTTTCTCTCGTTGGGAACGGCACGCGAGAACGCTCGAATTCCTCCATTTTTTCCCCTCATCTCTCTCTCTCTCTCTCTCGTCTCCCCCAGCTGTCACGGAAAAACTAAGACGTTGAAGTGAAAAATTATCCGGGGACGTCTGAAAAATGATTGACCAGCAGGAGAGAGGAGGGAAGGAGGGTTGGTCCATTTAGCAGATCCGTGGGTGGGACGAGCGGGTTGGGGATATCCGCGTTGTTTTGATGGGTGTAGGACGGAAAGGAGGAGCGAGTTTTCGAGTAATTAATAACGAGAAGTCGGGTACACGGTTTTAGGGTAGCGACTTAAACCCCCGGCGCGGTCCTCGACGCGTGGAGGGTGCGAATGAAACTTGCGAAGTCTCGTCGAGTGTCTCGAATGCCGCCGAGAATTCCCGTTAATGCTATACCATAGTTTCGCTCGCTTTCTCCGTCTTCTCCGTCTTGATTCGTCGAAAGAGGGAAAAGTAAAAGTGTTGGCGGATGGAGAAGAAGAAAAAGAAAGAAACGAATAAATAGAAAGATCGTGATCGTGCGTGGAACGTCACGTGCCTGGAAAAAGTAAATCGTTCGTTCCTGGAAGGCAGAGATCTCGATTTCATCCTGCTCGCTTTTTTTATTGGTTTTTGTATAACCCTCGCTTTTGGGGAAAAAAGAGTTTCTTTCACCGATAAGTCGGTTCCGAGAAATCAATCGCGGAAGTGACGCGAGCAGGGAGACGGTGAGCTGTCTCCTCCTACGACGTACGAGTCGTAAATGTAGTGGCGTCATAATTTTATGGATAACGGGGCCAGCGTATACGTTAGATGGCCGCGATGTATACGTTCTCGAGAGCGTAAGTCGGCGAGTATGAGGGGTAATATCGTGGAAACGAGGGATACCTTCCGCAAATCCTCCTGATCCCCCCTTCAATGCACAGTCCGACGTCTTAAGGTTATGATACGTTCTCGCCGCGAAACCACCCTTCTCCCGGTTTAATATTTATAAACCAGATATATATCGTCGCGTACCTGCGCCTCTGTCTCGTGCAGGAGGCTCGAGCTCCACTCACCGAGGAGAACAGCGTCGGACCGTAAACCGGGACGAACTCGACTAGAAATTTCCTCCAATTTCGCCGCCACTGTCTTCCATCTTCCTCGGATTTCTCTCGATTTTTCGACCCCTCGTGTTGTCGCCTGTATTCTTCGCGGACGCGTATCGTGGAGACGAACGATTGGAAGCGGGTTCGATTCGGAGGGGAGGAGGAATTTGTGGCGAGGCGCGATTCTCGGGACGGTAACGCTCTAAAGAAGACTCGGGTCATTTGGCAAAGTGCTACTTTGTGTCGCGTAAAAAAAGCGGCGTCGTCCCTCAACAACGCCCGGTTATTTCGCAGTCAGCGTTTTCCTTCGAATCGCCCCCTGCTCGCAGCCACCCTCGCCTCGAAAAGGCGAGCCATCGAACCGCGTCGCCTTCTCGTTTCGAGCCTTTCCCCGGTTTCGAGCGGTCGGAATGCAAATGGTTCGAATTTGGGTCGCGCCATTTCGTCAACCGGGGAGGGAGAAGAGGCGCGAACAGCTCAATCGATGAAAAACAATCCGGGCTCGAGGGAAAGTCTTGGGGATTTCGAGGCTCGGTCCGGTGGAGCGTGCGCCCTTTCGAATCCCAGTTTACGTGACGGCGAGCGACGAGGAAAGGGAAAGGTATCGATAGAGGAAATATGATCGGTGTCGTTCGTGGCCGGATAACGCTGGTAGCGGCAATAAAAGATAAGGAGAGCGTTAACCGTTAGGAACACAAAGGGACGAGCCGATGGATCGCGGAAGATTGACTTTCACGCGGCCGATTTGCGTAAACGGATACCTATCCATTCCCCGACCGCTATCTTACGTAAACGGCGGTTACTCTCCGGCTCGATATCTATCGGTGAGATAAAAACGTTGGACGCGTTGGAGATAGATAAGGGATGCTTGAGCGGAGGATTGGTGGAAAGTGAGTGGAGGAAATTTTTTTATTATCCCGCAATAAAGATAAATAAATTCGTTATCGGTCAGAATGGAAATTCCGAGAACGAGAGTTCGAAAAAGAGTTGAGGAAAGAGGGTTCAGGATCGAAAGGAGCGGATGGAAAAAATTGGGTAACAGGTTAATCGATTCGAAAATGCATAGCGCGTAGCCCCGGCAATAAGTTATCCGTGGCAAGAGAAAAGATTGTCGGTGGTTGGGAACGAAGGGATGGTGGAGGCAGGCCGAGTGGAGGCGAGTGTGGTGAATCAGGGCTAAGAGGAGACGGGATTGGCGGAGAGGCCAAGGAGGGGGGCCAGGACGTGGAGCAGTCGTTAATTTATGGACTTATTTTTCCCGGCGTGCGGTCGCAATTAATCCTGCGCTTTAATTGCTTCGTAACGCGGCGGGGCCCCCCTCCGACCGAAGGATCTTTCGATTTGATTAAGCGTATTCGACGGATGTCGCCGCGCAGTCCCGCGCACAAACGGACGAAATCATTACGCGGCGGAAGCCAGGAGGGAGAAAAAACCTTTCTTCTGGTTTTTACGTACGATCGTCGCCCATTCGTCGCGGCCGGCCACGCGATCTCGCTCCCTCTCGTCTCCTCTGCTCCGATACGTATAATCCTCGGAGCGCGGCGTTCGATCGTGGCGTCTGTTCGCTCGAAAAATATGCTATATCTCTCTCTGACGAAGAAAAAAGAAAAAGTAGAAAAAAAAAGAAGGAAAAAAGAAAGCGAGACGCGAGAAAAATTTTTCCTTTTGAGGAAAAAATAATCCAAATATTTGATCGGAACGAGGAAGAGAGCGTTGTATAAAATTTCATCAAATTCCCGTCACATCGAGCCTGGACGAAAACCGAGTATGAATTAATCCACGGACGGTTTTGGACGTCCCCCGGTACGTATCCCGCTCGACGTATCGGACATTTAAATCGTTGAAATACCAAACGAGAGACAATGGGCCTAGAGTTTTACGCCGCGCGTAGGAATATCGGCACGTTATAAAAAATTAAAGGCCTTTGGATCCCTCGTAGTTTTATTGGGAGGACAAATTTTTTTTGGCGAGCGAGATTTTTTTCTTCTCCCACCGAAAATAATTACTCTCAGCCCCGTCTTCCCCCGTTATCTATATATATATATATAAACCGTGCGAAATGTTCTTCTTCATCGGTTTCCTCTTCTCTTTTCTCTCTCTCTCTCTCTCTCTTTTTGTCTGTTCTCTCGTTTTCGCTCGAAATTTGAAAAAAAAAATGTCGCGCGACCACGCGAGAATCGAGAGAGCGTTATATGTGGAGCCTCGATGGTTTCACGCGTCGAGGAACGAATCAAATCGCGAGCCGAGCCACGGTTTCCGCCATGAAACCGAAAAGTTACATCGTTTGTTTCTCCGGTTTCCGATGCATAGCATACGGTTTTAATCTAAACTCGATCGAAACTCGATCGGAGAATTCGTCACGGTTCGATGCCCGTCGACATACCCCCTCCCCCTCCTCATCCTCATACGCGTTTTTTCCCCTCTCTCCATACATTTTCCACACTTCCGCACGTTTGACACGTGCCAGCTGAATTCTCACTCTGCGACGCGATCGCGCCGCGATCGCGCCGCGAATCGGTTCGAAATATTTCGTTATCCAAAATCGACCGCGTTCGTCTCTCTTTTCTTTTTGAAAAGAAGGAGAAGAAGAAGAAGAAGAAGAAAGAGAAAAAGGTTCTCTCTTCTTTTTTATCAATTAACTGGCCACGGAATTAGCGAGGACCGAGATATCTCTCTCGAGGTCTGGGATAAAGTCGTCGCCGGAAATGAGATGTCCGTGGGTCGGCCCCTCTGTGACCTTCACCTAACTGTGAACCCGCTTGTTTCCATCGCGATGTGGAACATTCTCCCGTGGCAGAAATAACAACCTCCTAATGCACTTAACGATCTCTTGCGCCGGTATCGTTCGCCGTTTCACGGTCGTTTCTCTTCGACCCCCTGAAATTAGTGGGGCGGAAAGATACGGCGATTCCCGGATATTCGTGGTAAGTAGCGGGCAATAGCCTAAACACTCGTACGTTTTCTGGGACGAAAGTTAGACGCGAGCGGCAGAAGAGGAGTCGAGGGGGGAATTTACGGCCGCTTTATTTATCTCGTCATAGACGTAGGGGGTAGGGAGGGAACGGAAGCAAGGAAAAGGACCGTAGGAAAATTTATCGTTTTATTTATCAGTCTCGTGGCTTCCTTTATAGAATTTTCCTCGGCCTCTCGGAAAGAGAGAGGGAGACAGAGGTGTGCGAGGAATATTTGATTTGGGCGAGAATACCCACAGGTATTATACCTTTTGTCATTTTCGTTTCTCCGAAAGAAATATACGATATACTCTAGATTCCGGTCCTCGATTCGATTCCGATTTTCCCGAACGATTTATTACGCGTATCGCGCGTGTATTCGCGACGCACCTTTTTCTCTCGATTTTCTAAAAAAAGGAAAGAAAAAGGAGGAACGAACGAAATGAAATTTCCCTTTGCGTTCTTATTTATTTATTTATCAACGAACTACATGGACAAAAGCCAAATTCCCTCTCAGATCTCGCCATCCCAGTGTCGCAAGAACCTCCTCCTTCTCCTCCTCCTTCTTTCCTCCCCTTCTTATAAATCATACTTCTATCCGGTTGGTTAACCCGGGGATCCACGCTCCGCACGCCCCGTTCCGCGTGGACCATTTATACCGTGGAACGCGTAATAATCGTCGGTCGTTATCGTGGATCGACCGCGGAATTTGCCCGTTGTCACCGTGACGGGAAAGAAGTAGAAACGTACATATCTACGCGTATATATATATATATATCGCGTATAATATAACGATCGGTGGAAAATTCAACGGGAATTTGTTCGGGGTGGGGGAGGACGTCCCGGCTGGTTGGACGCCAGTTTCGCCCGTTTGGTTTTATCAAGCCAACCTGGTGGGCAGCTTGTCGAAATTAAACGGTACGCATTAATAAGTAATTTAATGACGAACACGCGGCGCGCGTATAATATTCCGAATGCCTGGATTAGCGTATCATATTGCGAATTCATCGCGTTGCACGCGCGCCGATGCCCGTCACAAGGGGAGAGAGTGACGAAATTTTTCTCGAAATCGACGGATCGACGTTAAACACCCTTCGCATTAACGAGCCCGTGTCACGTAATATAATGCGTTATTATAAAAGTGTTAATGGGCGGCGGTGTGTGTGCGGCCGGGATATTAAAGCGGGCCTCGTATCGGAATTCGTTATGGGTTTCGTGCGGGGGAGGGGGGGCGCGCTATCGACAAAACTTTCTCGTCATTCCCTCGTTGGAGCGGCGGACTGGCCACGGGCCTACTCTTCTCTCGGGATACGTCGGATCGCGCTCGCCCGATTTCCATGTTCAGGAATTTCCGTAGGAATTTCCGTCGACGCTGTCTCATTCGTCGCTCCTCTGATTTCCTCCCTCCTTTTCCCTCGATTATCCTCGGGATAATAAACGCTTAAAAAATCGAACGTTCCTCCTCTCCCTGAATCGGTACACACACACAGACACACGTATAAATATATTCGTGAGACTTATCTTTCGGAGCAAGACACGACGCCTCCCGAAAACGCCGGTTTTGGAAAACGGTCGGGGTTGAGGATATCGAGGCGCGACGAGGAAGAGAAAGAGGAAGGCGCGAATAATTTTGAACGGGCGAATCGATGGGGAAAATTGAATATTCTCGTTAAGAAAATATTTCCACAGGCTCGGCCGCGCGGATTAAGCCGGCTTTGAATCCCGCCGTTTTCACGGTTATCCCGCCGGTTTGCCTCGCGTTTTCAAGCACGTCAACTGTGTGCCTCTTCCCCCTACGCTACACATCGAGGACACGAGTTTCGAAAATCTTGACAGCGTCTGAACGAGGGAGGCAAAGGAGGGGGGAGAAGGGAAGTCGCAATTAAAATAATTATTTTTAGAGTGCGGCGCTGGCCGGCGACAAACGTATTTGTCGATGATTATCGCGCGCTCCGAGTGATGAATTTTGCGCGCTTCGATCTTGTTAAAGGAAAAAAAAAAAAAAAGAGGGAAAATAAAACAAATTTTCCGTCATTTGATCGGGAAATGGAAAAAAGAGGGACAGAAAACGGCGAGAATCGATGGAATCGCGCGAAACGAAAATGATAAATATCGTATCGAGTAATGGGGATGGATTTCCCTTTTCTTCCGGCAGGAAAAAAAGAAAAATTTCACTCGAACGATAACGATCGGTTTGTCGATCCACGGTTACGCGTCTTCCAGTTACGAGTGATCTCGTCCGTATCGGATAGTTTTATCGCGCTGTCCAGAGCAACGAGGCAGAGATATTTCCGGCCGATAATATCCTCGCCTCCCCCCCGTGTACCGATATTCCGTCACAGCGTTGCAGCGGGGTAGCCGCGCAGCTCCACCCCTTGCGGCCGCGGACTTGACGGCTGATTGAAAAGTTACCGCGCCCCCAATCTCTCCAAGATGAGTCCCTGAAATTAAATCACTGCTTTCGACGGGGGTCGCTTTTGCTCCCGCGAGGGATGGATGGACCTACCGGCGTTTGTTTCGCGGACCATTAGGTCACGTCCCGAAGGGGAATCTTGTCTCCGATAACGCGTTCGACCTTTCGTGCCTTGGAGAGGGAGAAAGAGAAGTAGATTATGTACACGCCCGTCGATTTATCCAATCGTTAATCTCCGGATACGCGCGGTCGAGAAAAATTCCTCGAAACGAGCTCCCCGTTCTTGGATTTTCTTTCTTTACTTTTTCGAATCAAGAAGTACGGGACGAGATGGTCGTCGAATTGTCGACTCACGACACGAGGATGATAGGAGACCTAGCGTGTCAGGTGGCAATTTGTCCGAAATGGTTTCGAATCGCGACCGAGTGAGGGGGAGGAGAGGGAGCCCTCTACCCGGGCTCGATCGCATTAACGACATTTTTACGTGAGAACGCGGAAGACACGCGATCCAGCCCGTGGAAAAAGGAAAAGAAAAAGGAGGAGACGGACTTGGTTGACGGGAGAAAAGAGAAGCTTAATCGGATTAGACGTGTAATTAGCGAGTTGGAGAAATTGGAGGTTGAGCATCCCGTCGATCCTCGAGATAACGCATTCGAGCAATCGCGATTCGTTAATTACGCGAGGCGTTAATAGGAGTGGTGACACCGAGACGCGTCCGATCCCTGATGGATCCGCGAATCGCGTGGTCGGGTAATTGATAGTCGTCTCTTTGAAAGAGAGAGAGAGAGAGAGAGAGAGAGAAGATTCGTTTCGTCATCGCGATAATAATACTTTCGGTATACGTGAAAGGTATAATGGATTAAAAAGAACTCTGCCCCTTTGGAGGAAACTAAAAAGCTTTTGCCGATGATCTCGAAGTTAAACTCGGGAAGACGCGGGTCAGAGTAGTTTTTTTTTCCTTTTTTTCCTTCTCTTTTTTTCTCGTAATTAAAATACGGCGGCCGTCATCGCGTTTCCATTACGAGGAGAAGGCGAGGCGGCTCGTTACGAGAAGAGAGAGTTTTGTCCGAACGAGAAAGGGAGGAGGAGGAGGTTTCGGCCTCCATTATGGCGGGGTCACGCGCGTTAGGCCAACATAATGTGTGTGAGACCCGTTCTCTCGAGCGGCCTCCTCTCCACGGCTCTCGTGCGGCCGCGAAAAAGAATCGAGCGACGCGATGCGCGATGCGGGATGGGTGAAAATGAAAAGCCGCGCTTTAGAGGCGCGGCGGGTCGAGGTTTAGGATCGCTACGCCGGTTTCTTAAAAACGAGGAGCGAGGAGGAAGGCGGGAAGAAAAGATGGACGGCGCGGATCTCTCCGCCGCGTTACAATCACGCCGCGTAGCCTCGAGGTTGTTAAGGAAAGTAACCGACGACCTCGTTATTTTCCCGACGACGAGCCGACCGGAAAGAAGAAGATGCCGATTCGCGGAGACATCCGTGGAACGCTCGCGTTTCTCAACCGGTCAAGAATCGCGACGATGAACACTCGTGGATCGTTTTCGAGACAACGCACGTATCGTCTCACGTACGGTCTTCCCTCGTGCAGCTAGAACAAACGGTCTTTTTTATTTTCCTTTCTTTCTTTCTTTTTCTTCTTTTTTTACATTGCTGTCGTCGAGAGATGAGACGAGATATCTCGAGAGTTTTCCCTTCGGTTCTTCAGATTCTCTCCAACGCCGGATTCTTGATTTAAGAATTCACGAGGGGTGCGATCTCGAATCGGGCGAAAGCAATCGGAAACGATTCGGTTTGGGAGGGAGGGAGGGTGCATAAGACATAAACCATTCCGGCGCCTACGCGTTTCCGAGGAATCGGTCCGGTGACGGATCGGGAAGGGGGGTTGACCGCAGAAGGGGCGGATGGAACGGTCCATCTCATCCGCGGTGCGCTTTAATCAATGCTAACAATCCGGTTATTATTCGAAGGGTCGAGGGATAGCCGAGGGACAGAGAGAGAGAGAGAGAGAGATGACTTTTCGTCGAGTTTGCGAGGGTCAGTTCCTTCGGCCAACGACTCGATGAAATTGCGTGTGCGAGTGACGCCCATTTCGAGCAACGACGGATTAAAATCATCCTTCTATCGTTATTATTTACTTCACGTTCGAATCAACTTAGGTTGGATTATTACGATTATTACGATTGCGGTCGAAACGCGACCGTTCTTTAAAAAAAGTTATCGCCGCTTAAGAAAATTGGGAGTTTGGGTCGAACGCAATTAAAGTTGGCTCTGATTTATGGATCGTAAAGAAGATTCGTTGGACCACTCGCCCCGATAGTTCTCCTCGTTTTAAATAGAAGACGGAATAGGAGCGAGGATTCGGCGAAGGAAGTCCTTTCGTTCCTTTCATCCGGCTTTCTTTCCCTCCCCACCTTAACCTTCGTGGTTAACACCATTGCCAAGTTCGTTGGATGGCTCGCTTTCACCGACCACCACCGTGTAATTACGCGTTGTTGCGAAACAATGCAACGACGTTGGACGAACGCGCGTGAACGACAACGTGAAACAATCGTGAAAGGATTATTGGCCGCGATAATATCAACCGGCCTCCTCTTGGACGCCCGCCTCGGAACGAGGGCGAGAGGAAAGAGGGAAAGAGGTGCGCGAATGCACTTTCCTCGAGCGCAGCGGGCCGAGCAACAAAGACGCCGCGGTTTTAATTACAATGCAATTTTCGCTCGCCCCTTTGAAACGCTGTTAGGCCCCCTCCGCTCGAACGCGCGGAGCAATCACGCGAGCATCGGCCCTGCCGGTCCCATGGCGACGCAACGCGCCGCGACGTTTTGATCCGCCAAGATTAAAGGGGTCCCGCCCTTTTCTCTCCCCTCTTGCGTTCCATCCATCGCGATACACCTCCACCCACCAGCCCCCGTAAAGTCTCCGTCCCAAAGCGCGTGCAAACACGTCCACGAGATCCGAGATTACGTACCATTGTCTTCCTCTTCCTCGATGAATCGTCTCAACGTTTCGTCAACGTTTACGACCAGGTTGTTTAAAAATCCTTCTATTGCAGAGACGGATCGATTTCGACCCGATATCCGATTATTATTTTCTCATCGAACGAGAACTACTTCTATTACCGCTACACCCACTTTCCACGATGATCGGGAAGATGCCGCGCGAACCGAACCCCATTTGCGATCCAATCCCGGCTGATAAATTCCAGAAAACGCGCGAGTCACTGGCGGGATAGGTATCGGAGTTGGGGAGGGAGGGCGCAAGAACTATAATGGATTATCGGTCGAGGGTGAGGCTGATCGGTAATCGAATATCAGTCGGGGGTTAAAATCCATCAAATCCTCCTCCATGTCCGCTCGACGCGACAAGTTACTCTCGCTTTTCTATCCCCGACGATCTACTACCCTCCCCTTCCTCCTCGATCGCGTGCTGGAACTGCACTCTCATCGTTATCGTACGCGCGGTTCGTTCGTTCGTACGTCTCGCGATTAACACGTTCCTGTCGCATATGCTCGCTCCCTGGAAACTTGGAAACCTTTTTCTTTTCGCGAGAAAAGGAAATCGAAAGTCGAATGTCGGCTTCTCGAAGAATTCCTAGCCTACGAATAGCCGTAGTAATTTCTTTGTCTCGTCCTTTCGAAACGAGCGACGTTCCCTGGATATAAATCAAGGAGATCTCTCTTAAGGGGTGGCGTGATTCAACGGACCGCTTTTATCGCAGCCAAGTGGTTCTTCTTCTCTTGCCTTTCTCTCCCGATACTTTATACCGGAAGAACGTTTCGGGATCGAGTCAGTTCGCCAAGGGCTGGAAACGACGCGTTTCAAACTCTCCGTCTCTTTTTCTTTTTTTTTTTCTTCTTTCCCCTCTCGAACTCGATTTTTCCACGACCAGCCGTCTTTTTTTCCCATTTTGTCCTTTTTACCCTCCCCCCCTTTTTTTTTACACGTCCACCGCATATGCGCTGGCCGATTACCGGCGGCAAGTCGCAATGATCGATCACGGGATCGGGAATTCGGGTATGGCGAAAGCGGATACGACGAAAGTGGACAGAACGAGTAGCGTAGGTGGGACGAAACATTCGTAACGTTATTGTTCGAAGGTCGACGAGGTTGTCTACACACCGACGTCCCCATCCGTCATGATATCGTCGGCCATCCACGAGCCTTTCAACCCTCCAACGTAGGCGAGCGCCATCACCACGGAACCCCATGTGCGCGTGGCGCGACCGTAATCGTGCACCAGGTGCCTCGCTAACGTTTCCTAACGAAGGACACAACCCCCGTCGTGCTTTTCGTCCCGTGTGCTTCTCTCCCCTTCACCTCATCCCTCCCTCTGCCTCTCTCCGTCTTCCCTTATTTTTTTTTCCTTTTTCTCCCCCCCTTTCTTTTCTTTTCTTCCCCTCTTCTCTCACTCGCTCTCTCTCTCTCTCTCCCCTCTCCCCTCCTTCTTTTGCCTCGCCAACAGGAGAGGCAAGACACTCGGGACAGACGGGCCTGGCTTCTCTTAACAAGCATTGAGCAACTCTCTCTCGGTACTCGGGACGTAAAAGGGACTTTTTGCTTGTTAGATTGTTTGCTCTCGTCGAACGAGAGAGGGCGGAGAAATTCGGTTTTTGCCGCGGAGAATAACGCGGCGTTCGTCTTCTTCTCTTTCGAGCAACCGAGCCGCGATCGTAGATCCCTCTTCTTTTCTTTTCTTTCTTCAGAGAGAGAGAGAGAGAGAGATCGTGAGATCGTTCGATGTTATCGCGTCGTTAGGTATCGTTAACGCCCACGCAAAAAGCACGGTGGAAAAACTGCATCCTGAATAATATTTGTTCGCGCCTGTACCACCCTCCCTCACTTCCTTTTCCTCTCCCCCTTCTTCGCGGTACGTAACGTAAGTTTGCGATTCGAAGGTTTGTTAGCGGCCTCTTCTGCCTTCTTCCCTTTCCCTTTGTTCCTCGGCAGAAATCTCAAAGAGGGCACGGAGACACCCTTAGGACGGTAATATAAGACGGGGAGGCTGAAGCGACGAAAGTAGTCTTTCGAGGGGAAAGCGGAGTGTTTGGAAATTGAAGAATCGAGGAATATTCGCTCGAACGTGAAACCGATTCGTTCTCCTTTTTTCCCTTTAGATTCCAAGTGGGACGATAGATTGGCCCTGTTCGAGTCGGAGCGTGCTCGCTTCTCGTCCTCTATTTTCTCTCCTATGGGCGGGTTTGACGGGAATTCTCTGTCACCAAGTATCATCCCTTGACGATGATGAATGAAATGCGTATTCGTTCGGTGAAATCGGTTGGTACGGAAACAAGGAGCGAAGAAAAAGGTTTCGAATCATCGATCCTTCACGCCGCCCTCGCGCTGTTTCATCGACCAGCACCCGCTATTTATCCTTCGTTAAATCAATGAGGCAGTTTTATTCCTCTTTCTACTCGCCGATATCTTCTATGAGCGGCGTAAGTATCCACACGGATATCTCGGCAGATTTTACAAATCCTTTGGCCAAACAAGTGGCGAGGATCTGGCAGGTGCCATTTGCCATTGAAATCCTGCTGCCATTAGAGACGTCCGATCTAAATCCCGGTGGCATTTGCGCACCGGATTGTCGTCTTATCCTCGTGTCTCTCTCCCTCCCTCTCTCTCTCCCTCTCCCTCCTATTCTCCCTTCTCTCATTTTCTCCTTTCTCACCCCTCGTGCATTTCGGTCTTCTTGTTATTTCACTACTCGTCCCTTCGCGGCGGCGGCCGGTTACTCGCCAACGTAGAATTTCTCGTGGACCGTTTCTGGCAGCGAACGTTACCCTGTTAAGATCCACAAAGCAAACACCGGGGCGGAGATAAGAGTGTCCTTCGGGAACCCGCCAAGGATAACAGAGAGCTTTAAAAGGTTCGTGACGTCCTTGCCAGCACTTGTCGCACTGGCCGTTTTTCAAATTCGATTCGCCGTTCGTTGCCTTTCCATTCCATCGACACGCGACACGTAATATTTTACAGGTTTTATCCCGTGTTTTTTCCTCCTCTTCTTCTTCTCTTTTTCCTTCCCTTTTGTATCGAAGGCGATAAATCGTTTCGGATTACGACTTACTCGGCACCCACCTCTCTCTCTTCAACAATTCGCCATGCAAATTATCGCGCTTGCGAACGAATCGCGCGCACGCGAGAATTGCGTCGCGATTTTCAACGCGAAAAATCACCGATTCTCCGCTCGAATACGTTTTTCCCTTTTACCTCGCGCCATTTCGGTTCATCATCGACCAGAATCCAGAACGAGTTCCATCCGTTCCCAACTTTCCCCGACCGCTTTCAACCCCATTGACAACGATACTTTTCGATTCGACTTCTTGTCGTACGCATTCAATTAGCCCGTGCAACTTGCGGATATCCGCGAAAGACGGATAAGGGTCATAGATAAAATAATTTAAAACTTCACTGGATACAGCTGAGGGGAGGAGGAGGAGGAGGGAGCTCGTTGGCCTGGAATGGAGAAGATATTAAAATGATTACTCGAAAAAAGTCCCAAAGGAAGAATAATCGATGTTCCGGACGACACGAACATCTCTGGGATCTCTGTAAAAAAAGGAGGTGTAACATGCACGATCATCTTCCTAATCTAATACTCGCGTGATTCTCCGCGTCGTCGAATCATAGGATTATCGAGGTCGAGGAATTCTATAAATCATCGTTAACGGTGTTACGGCTTCGAAATACGTTACGAGCCGACCGATTTCCCGACGAATCTAGGTCTCTCGGTTCACACGAGGACTCGTTTTTCTCTTTTGAGATATTCACTCTCCTCAAAAGTTTCTCTTCTTCCCCACACATTCGTACCTACGCGTACGTATACGCAGGTTTCTCTCCCGAAACGAACGATGTCGTTTCCTTTCCACTCGACTTTGATCCCCCTCCAAGGTCCAAGTATGCGGTCGCCGTGACCCGCGAAATCCGGTGGAACACCCTCGACACCCCCTCCCTCCCGGTTTCTGTCTTTAATTTTCGTAGATGCAGCGAGGCGCGAGAGTCGTGTGTCCCGCGATGATTATTCGGAGTGATCGGGGTGGCGAGTTGTTCCCCGCGCAGGGGGAGACGAACTCGAGCGTAAGAGATTGCTCTCCGCTCCGCTTTCCTATCTTCGACCCGAACTTGTCCTCGAGATCTTCCCTTTGTCTGCCCCCAACGGCCCCCAACGGCCCCTTTAGCGCCCTCGCGTGTCAGTCAGTCAATCAACGGAATCTAGCTCCCCCTCCCCTTCAAAAGTCCGATATTAAAACATGCGATCCCCTCTCTCTATCGTTTCTCCTCTCCTAGAAGAAATGGAACCTGCTCGTGAAATGCACTATTTTCAAGGAGTGTGAAGAAAGGAGAAAAATTAGTCGAATAAAATTTAATTCCACGATCGATTCTTCTCGGGAAATGGAAACGCGATGATGTTACGTTGCGAAGAAGAAGAAGAGAAAGGAACAGTCGATAAATTGTCGAAGGAATGTGATATTGTACCAAGTTATTCGCCGTTAAACGCAGGTTTATTTATACAGCGCGCGATAAAACGAACGAAGAAGACATTCTCGTTCGGATCGGGCAACCGACCGTCTCTAATTTGCGGAGGAAAGGGGTGGATGGCATTGAGACAGGTCAGTCCGCTGTGAAAATCGGATATATGTATTTACCCACCCACTGTTCACTTCCCCTCTCTCTCTCTCTCTCTTTCTCTCTCTTTCCCTAGGGGGAACGGGAAATCCAGTTATGAATACGGGATCGTTGCGTTGTTTTTAGCTCGTAGCGGTTTGCCGGCGAATCACGCTCCACCATCTCTCTCTCCCTTTCTCTCTCCCTCTCTCTCGGTCGGCGGTTACTCGGCCGCGAAATCGATTAGTTACGCGGAACAATAAACGGACGATAAATTAGGTTTCCGAACAATCGGAGATGTAAACGTTTCGTTGTGTAGCGGGGGACGTTGTTGCTGCATCGGGAGGAGGAGGGGGAGGATGATTGGGCGGAATTTCAACAGTTGGGTCGCAAGGAACGGGAGGAGAAGGATGGTATTCTTCGGGATAGTTAATTCAGAAATGTCAGCTTTTTGAAAGCTTTCCAATCGGCCACGTTTCCCGATTAATATTCGTCGCGGTTCCGATAAACCGCAATCAAGTTTGTTACCCACCTTTATTTCGCGTTTGGAACTTTGTTTCGGCCACGTTTGCACGGCGGTAGAAGCTGCAAGCGCGGTGGCGAGACCAGACGACCAGTTTGCGTTATGCCAACTCCTTCCGCTCTCTCTCTCTTTCAGCCTCCTTTTCTCGCTTCATCCCTCCCCTTCCATGTCCATCCTCCTCTCGCCACAGGTTGTTCGGTTCCGGGGAAAATATTAGCCGCGGGCTTCGTAGCGCTAAAGGGGAACGGTTAAATTAATAATTCGCAAATTGGCAAGAGAAATGCCGCTCGTACCTCAGGACAACCCCTCTCTCCACGTCTCTCCCTCTCGTTGCTCCTTCTCGGTTGCAGTTTGCGGTGTTTCGACTCGGCTTACCTAGGGCGGCACCAACGACACGGGTTCTCTCTCTCTTCGAGACGTCTGTTTTCGACAAGCGACCGTCGATTAAACGGGTAATTAGCATCGCAGGGGAATCACGGAGGAAGGAAGACGATCGCACGGCATTTCTCGAGAAAACGTTGGAGCATCGACTTCATTAGCCTTTTCTCGACCTTTTCGCTTTTTCCCCGCTTGTTCGGCGGAATTTTTCTCTCGTCTCGCCCAGGAGATTAATTATGCTCGACTGTTGTTCGCTTCGTTATTACGGTCGGGGACGCGCGATTTCTCTTTTGTCGGGGACGATTATCGGCCCGTCCAACACCTGTAATCAACCGACTTTTTCCTTTTCTCTTCCCCTTCCTTTTTTCGAACGCGCGCCGTTTCCGATCCCGCCGACCGATTTTTAATTTTCTGCCACGCGGGGGAGAGGAACGTTTCGCGAAACGGGGGACAGGGGAGAGCAGAGTTTGACGATTCGGTCTATAATAACACCGATCTCGATCCGCTCGCGAAGGTGCTCGTTTCCTTTCCACTGCAACGCCTTCGTGCGCGAAACCGTAAATAATAATTCGATCGTAACCGTAATTACGGGGCCCCGTTCCCAGACACCGGCACGAGCCCCTCGTTTCCCCTCGCCGTTCCGTAACGAAACTTATCATTGCCAATGCAAACAACGTCATTATCGTCTTCCTCCGAACCCGCAACTTTCAACAATTTTATTTCGATATCGTTTCTTCGTGGGATACGACCAGGAAGAAATATCGATCGATCGGTGTACGCATTTCGCTCTCGAATATTCCTCGAAAGAATTCATTCTTCCCACCAAGATCGTTCTAAAATCGTGACAAGATCGATAACGAGGGAGACGATTGATTAATCGGTCCCCTCGTTGATAACGTCGAAGCGTGACGCACCCCCCCTCCGCCGAAAGAGCAATCCCTTTCGATTCGATTTCATCAAAGATGCACGCGGCGTTAAAGATGCCGTAAACCCGCTAAGTTAAGCGGATCCATTAATTCTCGAAAGATTGGACTGTACGAGAGGGGGGAGGAATAAATGATCGGGAAAAATGCGAGAAGATGGGCGCGCAACTCGACCGTTACGCGCGGCCCCCCATCCATCCTTAGCGGTAAGCCGTGAGAGAGGATGAGAGGAGAGAGAGAGACTTTCCAACCGATTCGATGCAATATCCGTCGCGTCGTAGCTGTGAATCGGCGATTGGAAGGGACTGGTATCGCCGTGTAGGCTAGGTAGGTGTGTGAAGTAGCCTCGTTTCATTTCTGGGAGCGTGGACGGTGCACGGGAAATTGAAGGATGAAGATAAACGAGAATTCTGACGCAGCGGCCGACTGCTATCGATACGTGTGTCGCGATGAGCGCGGAGAAGAAACGGAACGCAGAATAATCGGGCGCGTAATTCTTGTTTACAACCAGTAACCAGACTTCCGCCAACGTTCCCCTGTCGCCGCCGTGTCGCCATTTCCACCATTCCTCCCCTCCCCTGCTCGCCCGATCACGATGCATTTTCTCACGTGGAATTATTATCCGAGTCACTTTGAATATAAATGGTGGAAAATCGGCCGCGATCGCGGACGTCTCCTGCCGGACAACCTTTCTCTTTAATTACGTTCAATAATGGTGGAAGCGGTCGGTCGAGGGGATGAGGGAAAGTCGATTTTGCCGCCAATATTCGGACCAGTTCCGTCGTCGTATGTCTCGCGATATTTTTTCGCCGATTTCGAAAAATTTGGAAATTTTCGAAAGGCTTCCTCGATGGTGTTTGGCGGTAATTTGGGAGAACTCTCGAGATAGTCGGGGGATACGAGAGAGGATCCGTGGATCGAGACACGAGGCTTTAACGAGGCGTGTAACGAGAGAGTTGAACACGGGCCTCGCAACCCTTTCTTTGTCGGCGCAGGAAGGTAAAGGGAAGGTTGCGATTTCGGAGAGCTCCGGGCGGGTTTTCAACATGTTAATTGTATATTTGAGGTGAGGTGATAAACAAGGCTGTGGCTCGGTAGCTCGGCTGCCGAGCTCTAGAGTCTTCATTACAGCCCCGTAATATATAACCGCGGGCCCCGAGGGGGCATGCTCCTCCATGCTCCTCGAACGAGTTATCCGAGCTTCGATATACCCGGTGACCCGGCAACGCATTCTCTTCTCGGTCAGCGAAATTCGAAATTTCAAAAGGCTTGGCCGTGTTCAAGTTGCTCGCGAAACAGATCCCTCCGTCTAATCTACCCCGTCAGCCGTATTTCCTTCCTTATTAATTCCGTTCTTATCGAGAGACTCCCCTCTCTCTCCCCCGTTCCCTTCCAATCTTAATTCGAATTTTAATTCGCGATACCGGGTACCGTGCAGAAAGAGCTCGTAATTAACCTCGTGGACGAAAGAGGAAGCTGATAGGCAGGTAGGTAGGGCGCAAACTCGTCGAAAGGTGGATTGCCGCCAAGTTCGTCGAATCGGGTAATCGCGATCTCGCATCTACCGGTGCCACTTGCCTCGCAGCGGATATTTTCTGGATAAGGGCTCGAGCGAGTGAAGGAGAGGAGAAGGGGAGAAAAAAAGGTGAAAAAGATGGGAGAAACGAACGCGCGCGCGATCTCGATTGCATCGTGAAAGCGGCTCTCTCGCGACGCTTGCACGCATACAGGCGCAATCGATTGGCCTTCGGGTGGAAGAGGTGCGAACCGGTTCCTCCTCGAGCGCGGCTCGATTTTTCGACGTGGAATTCGGAGAGGCCGAGCCGTTTCCACCAACCCTCGTCGTCCACAAGCGGTCGTTCACGACCGCTTTCCTCGTCCCGAACGGAACGAGCGAGATAAGAGTAAGAAGGAGGAGGAGGGGGGGAGGAAAGGAAGCGGCGCTTTATCCGCGAAACAGAGGTAGACGGGGACGCGAAGGCACGCCCCCTCGGTGTCAGATTTTATTTATCGCGCCGTGGCTTTTTGTTTCACGGTAAATACCCCGGGCATTTAGGAGTAAGACGTTCCCCGATTTATGGTCTCCTCGGCCGGCCTCGGCTCCGAGCGCCCTTCCCCTCTCCCCTCCGCTCCGTCTAGGTCCACTCCTTTTGTTTTTCGATCCTTTCCGCGACTCGCTTCCTCACCGGAACATCTCTCTCTTCTTCTTCCAGATAAACATGGAGGCCGTCACGTCCACCGACTACGACTCGTCGAATCTGAGCAGAAACTTCAATCAGGTGGGGTTCAACACCTACAACTACTCCCAGTTCGAGGAGAAGTACAAGCCGCGGCAAGTGTTCAAGTACGGGGACGAGTATCTGGAGTACGGTCGGAACTCGGTCAGGTTGGGGCCGAACGAGAGGCTGGCGAGATTATCGTCCGCGAGGCATCAAGAGGTTGCGGGGAAGATCGATCAGAGGTACGCGAGGAGTCACTCGCAGCCCGAGCGACAACACCATTCGACCCACGAGACGCGCTCCAAGTCCCAAGATTCCCGCGAATTGACCTTCTATCAG
Organism: Apis cerana; assembly: GCF_029169275.1. Taxonomy (NCBI): domain Eukaryota; kingdom Metazoa; phylum Arthropoda; class Insecta; order Hymenoptera; family Apidae; genus Apis; species Apis cerana. Next base: position 10,790,752 of record NC_083855.1, on the reverse strand, counting down.
ATCGATCCGCCAGTTCCCAGACCGGAGAACGTCCACTCGAAGACGCATCGCGGTGTCGCGGTGGAGAAGGGTCAGGGCAAAAAGGAGTTGACCTTCTACGAGATCGATGGGCCCCCGTCGCAAGAAAAGGCGGCGAAAGACGGCAAGTCGGAGGGAGGGGGAGGGGGAGGGGGAGGAGGGAAGGACAAAAGCGAGAAAGGGACGCAGAGGGACAAGGCGCACGCCGGCGGTGTCCAGGAGAAGTCCACGCCGTGCCCTTCGAAACACCCGAAACAGGAGCAGAGGGCGATCGCGCCACCCAATTACCAGCTAAACAGGTCCCAGTCCGATCTGACCGATTGTCAATTGCCCAATTATTACAGGCATCGGAACAATCCTTACATCGATCCGCCCAAGTACAGGCAATTCGACAGGCCGCCGAGGTATCAGGAAACGCCACCCAGATCCACCGAGCCACCGCCAAAGTACTCGGAAGTGGCTAGACGTCAGGACGACTACAAACGCGTCCAGGTGAGTAAAAATTTCCCGATCCCCCCCTCTCTCTCCTCGTCTCCTCGACACCACGAACTCGCCGCGCGAGTTTCGGCGAGATTGGCGAGGTTACGCGTAACGTTATCAATTCGACAGGAGGAGAGGGGCAAGCGGCAAGGTGGTGGTGGAGGAGGAGGAGGAGGAGGAGGGAGCCTGGTAGTAGGCATCGGTAGCGGTGGTGGCAACGGCGGCGGCGGCGGCGGCGGCGGTGGTGGTAGTAACTCCAGCAGGGGAACTCATGGCGCCGAGACGCCCTCTAATCTGGCCAGTATCACGCCAACCGCGCGAGAAGCAACACGCGCTCCTTCGTCGCGGTCGCGGCTCCCCTACAAGTCGTGCGACACGCGTTGCCCCAACAACAACAACAACAACAACAACCTCGCAACCTCCACCAACAACAATAACAACAACAACATCAACAACAACAACAGCGGCGGCGGCAACTCGAACAAAGAGGAAGCGTATCAGGATGCGAGCGAGGAGGGCGAGGTGATATCCGGTGGTTTCAGGTGTCACGGGGATTTTTCGAAAGCGACGTCGTTCCATCACCACCACCACCACCACCACCATCATCATCATCAGAATCGGTGCTCGAGCATCGGTGTCGGAGGCGGTGGCGGTTGCGGTGGCGGGTTGGTTGCCGGTAATGCCTGCCAAAGTGGTTCCGGAGTGCCGTGCGATCCGTCGACGTGCGACAGGTACAAGGGTGCCGTGGATTGCTTGCTGAAGGCCAGCGAGGCGGTGCAAGGTCGTCTGTGCGACAGATCGATGTTGAAGATCGAGAAAGGTTCGAGCAAAGCGGTCGTCCACGGCATCGAGGGGGTGGTGGTGGTGGGGAAGTGCGGTGGGGATAGGATGAAATCGGGGCAGGAACTCGGTTACGGGAAGCACGGGGAGCAGGTGGGCGGCAAGTCGAAGGGCCACGATGTCGGTCACGGGTTCAAGGTGGAGAACATGAAATACTACGGCGAATTGAAGGGCTACGACTTGAAATCTTACGGGACCATCGACAAGCCGGGTGTCGTGGTCTCTGCCCACGAGAAGTCTCACTTGCACGGGGCGGAGAAGAACGGTCACGAGAAGTGTCACTCGAAAGTGTCCTGCTCCTCCTCCTCCCCCTGCTCGTCCGCGATGCAGAGTTACGGCCTGTCCAAGGTCGGCGGCGGTGAACGTCCAGCCGAGAAGAGCGTGTACGCCGATCACTATTATCACCGATCGTCGCACTCGAAGCCGCAAACCGCGTATCAAGTGTACCAGGAGACCAAGTACTCGTACAACGTGAGCGGGGTACCGGGGACGCCGGCGCAGGCGAGCGCAGCCGCAGCTTTCTTCGCAAGGTCAGTTACTCAATCTCCTATACTACTACTACTACTACTACTACTACTACTACTCGCGATCACGCGCCTCTCCACCTGTTTCCGCCAAAGATTTACGACTCTGCCTTTCATTCTTCCCTGCTCATTGTTCCTTCTGCCTATCTGTAATTGTCCACTGTCCTGCCTACCGTTTGTTTACCGTTTCCCCCTTCCGAACGAACCAAACGAATCGTTTATCCTTTCTTACCCGACTTTTCTTTTTCCTTTCTCAAACTTCCCTCCCCGATACGCGAAATTATACTCGATATTTCCTAGATTTCTTCTTCCTCTCCTCCCTCTTCTCCATCCACTTCTCGACCCGTTTCTATTTCGCATCGATGTCCACAGTTTCAGCGAGGAGATCGTTATCCGTTGCATTTTTTCAATTCGTCCTTAATAGATCGTGACGAACGAGGAATTGCCAGCAAGAGTTTGAGGAGAACAAAGCGAGAACGGGAACAGCGAGATGTAAGGAAAGATGTAAAGAACAGTAGGGAGTAGTAGGGCGGGGGGGAGTTTCAATTTTCCCTATTCTCACGCGCGAGAATCAAAAAGAGAGAGAGCGAGAGGGAGAAGGGGTTGCGGTCTCGCGAACAATCACGGATCCACGGAAGGAACAATCGGGAAGGCGGTGGTTGGCGAGGAGGGTTGCGCACGGTTTTCTTAAGACCGTCTGGAGCTTTGATCTTCGGGGCCAGAGGTTTTCGACAAGCGATTCTGGAATGAAAAGCGTGCGGCCGGGGCTCGCGTGAGAGCGTTCGGTCGTGCATAAATCGCGTGCGGTTTGCGAGGTCCGAGGGGGGATAAAGCTCCTTCCGGGGATATCCGTGTTTTCCCTTTAACCCGACCCCTCGACCCGTTTAATAAACCTCTCCGCCTAGATGTTGCTCGCCGCATAGGTCCACGTATCCTCCTAGCTTTCGCGGCTCTGCGCTGCACGCTCGCGTTGCACGATCGCGTCCGTACGGCTTCTCCACGAAGCACGAGTTATTAGTCGAAAGTAATTACGAGCGGCGCGGTTAATAAACGATCCATCGCCACGGGATCGAGACTTGCACGGTCGCCTTCATTAACGGAAATCCGTATGCAGCGGAGAGAGAGATGGACCGGATCTCCGCTCGATTTTATTCGAGAGAGGAAGGAAGGAAAAAGGGAAGGAAAGGAATCCGGTCGGCGCGTTAACGCGTGATAAAGCGGGGCGCGATTTCGAAGGAAGCGGTAAAAGTTTTCTGGAATGCGTTCCCCGGAGAGTGGCGGCGATCGAATCGAATCGAATCGTATATCGTTAATGGATATATGCGGCGTCGGCGCAACACGGCTGGTCCTCGAACAGTGATCGTGACCCGGCTGCGAGAACGATTCCGATCGACTCGTCGTCTCGCGGGGAGAGAAGCGGCGCCCTCGTGTCGTTCCTCCTTCCTCCGTTGTCGGCCATTCCTCGTGCCGGGATTCTTTGGAATCGGTGTGCGTTTACCGTCTCGTAGGAAGTCGTCGCCGAGGGGCGACGAGAATTGAAATTAATCGCGCCTCCCCTCTCCTCCCCTTCGCGCGAGGATCGCCGAGGCGGATCGTCGATCGGAGAACGGAGCCGTTGCCCGGCCGAAAATTTATTTCACGGGGCCCCGACCCGCCAAACTCGCCTCGTTTCGAGCCAACGAATTATTTCCTGGTTGCCCAAGTATCTCGTCGCGGATGTAAACCGCAACCACCTCTCGAAATCGCCGGGATACGAGCTGCCGTCCCGTTAACTTTCGAGCTTCATGAATATTCCCGGCCGAACGATCATCGAGAGGGACCGTTTATACACTCGCTCGTATACACTCGCTTTCGTGCTTTCTTCGCCGTCTTCTTCCCCCTCCCTCCTCCCCGTATCGCGTCAATTTCCGCGACAGGCTCGCCTTGGGACCAAAGTTGGAATTTCCAAAGTTCGATGGTTCGAGCATCCGAGATAAAATTGACCAGAGGGTCGCGAACAGGCGAACAAGAGGTGTGGATACCGTCGTCCATTTTATTGGCCATCTTTATATCTACTCCTTTTATTCCCTTCCCTTTTATCTCTTCCCTCCTTCTTTCAACAGACGCTCGAATTTTCTCCACGATTTTTCCAACTTTTCGAAACACGCTTGCCGAAACGACCAATCGAAACGAGAGCGGAGTCGCGATTGCGCGAGGGGAAGGATGGAGATCGGCGACGACACTCGCTCGAGATTTAACTATCACGTCCCGTTGGACGGGCGCGTAATAATATCGGCGGTGAGAGTTGGGAGGGGAGAAAAAAGGAGGGAAACATCCGGAGTCCCGGCTGAATGACACGCGCTCCGTCTTATACATATTTATGGCCCGCGACGAACGCTTCGTTTCGTAGAACGGAGGTTGGCCTCGTGCGCGAGATCGTATCGGCGATAGGAGAGCGGTCCTTAATTGGACAGGTGACATTTCCTCTTCAGTTTTCTCGCGTAATACCTCTGACACGCCGACTCTTTGTTGGCCCCGAAAGGCTCGCTCCTTCTCACGGAAATTCTTCTTCTCCGTCTACGTTTCGCGAGACAACGATTTACACGCCCTTCGATCTCGCCGTCGAATCGTCGACGCGGCGGGTGTATCGAGTACCCTAGTTTGTTTTCGCCTCGAAAAGAGACGAACGAAAGAGGAGCGCGAGAGAATGACCTCGAAGGCTGGAGGACCGGCCGAATATATCCTCTAGGTCACCGTGGGTTTGAACTCTTCGTTCAACAGGTAGCGCTCTCGTAGTCCGGGTTTGCCAGCGACCCGGCCCTCTCCATTATATTCATATCATGTAAATGCGCCCTACCGGCGCTCTGCCGACTGCCTCCCATTTTCCACCCTAGCGCCAGCCCAGACGAGCAGAGAGGAAACGAGAGAGAGAGACGATATTATCTGTGGAAAGAGGAGAGAGAGGGGGGGGGGGGAAGGAGGAGAGGAGAACGGTAGATCGAGATGGCAGGAGGCTCTACTTTGCATTTATTCTAATGGGATAATACTCGGTGTCTTGCCACCTCGTTTGCTATAATAATTCCGTTCCTTTCGATCGTTCCAACTCTGGGTCGTCCAACAGGAAAGGAAGAATTGGAAATTGAAAGGAGGATTGTAATAATTTCCCTTTTTTCTCTTCTTCTTCTTCTTTCTTGCTCCCTTCCACTCGACGTATACCTGCGCATAGGTGTACACGCGCAGCCCCTAGGCGGCCAGTGTCATCGCGTGGGCGACACGCACGTAGGCCTGTCCATCTTTCCCTTTATAACGCCAGCCCGTGTTAACGCATCGACTATTAAGTTAAGCGACGACCGTATGTCACTGTAATACCCCTACACGGGTCCAAAGCCCATAAAGGATCACCGAAATCACGCTAAAAGGTTCCCAAGAATTAATCTTCCATTTTAAAACGTCCGTTACATGCTCCTCTCGTTCCCTTCGGAGGATCCTCTCGATCCCCCCTCCCTCTCCAAGCGAGAAGATTCGATCGTATTCTCGAAATTCTCGATGTCGTATCCCGCGGCGTCCCTCGTTTCGATCGATTATAACTCGAACGCGTCCCAGCAACGGTTTCACGATCAATGTTCACGGTTAATTTTTGGATGTTACGGTGGAAGGGGGGAAGAGGGGCCCTCGGCCTCCCGTCCCAATTGAGACCTCGATTTCGCCAATTAGAAGAGAAATGCTCGCATTACTCGGATCGACGGGCCGGCGGGGATCTTAACGAGTTTCACGAGCGGATTATTAAAAGCCGATAGCTCTCGGTCGAGCTGCACGCATGAAAGGTGTTCGAGATGGCGAGGCAGGGGAGGGGATTCGGAGAGAAAACCAAGGCGTGGTGGGGCGGCGAAGTTCGTAATTATCTTGCCGGACGTGGTCGCGGTTGTACGTGAGCCGATGCGATCGAGCAATTATGTCACAGTTCGGTATCGATATTACTTTTCAATTTGATCCCGATGCATCGACGATTCCCGCTTCGAGTCTCGCTTTCTCTCTCCCTCGTTTCGCGCTTTCCCCCCTCCTTTTTGCGCCAATGTCGCTCCCTCCTCCTCGCTCCTCATGACGCCAATTAACGGGCAGGGACGTGCCGCACCGTGGACACCTATGATTAGCCGGTTAAGCCGGCGCGATGCGGATATTGAAATCGCACGTTGGTGTAATTACGTAAAAAGAAGAGGGAAGGGGGAAGAGAGATGGAGCGAACTTGGCCTAAATTATCGCCAATGGCTCCTGTCTCAATTTATTATTTATGGAATATTAACGGCAAACGGGATCCTCGTGGAACGATCCTATTTAGGATCCCATTCCCTCGCCGATCGACGAGTCACCCGTCCTTTCATTCCCCCTACGAGGAACAATTTTTCTGATATATCCATCCTTTCAGAAATTTCTTTTTCTTTTCTTTTCTCGAAGAAATCGCGTTTCATTTTTTTTAAATTAAATATTCGAAATTATTCATTTCTACCGCTTACCGAGGAAAAGTTTAGTCTCACAGTTGGTTCGTTTTACGTTTCATTAGCAGGCTGTCTGCGCAGAATTTAAAACGAACGGCGGTTCGCGCTCGACCGATAAAATCCAAGTACGCGATAATTCGCGGAACTCGGTTCGAGAACGAGAGGTGATAATTAACGCGGGGCAAAATAGCGACGAGTGAGCCGAATCTCGGCCCGGAATCGGGATGTCGCGATTAAAACGCGGGTTGAACCGGTGCGTACGTAGAATCGGTGCATCGTACGTGACCGGCCGTTCCCTCGTACCTGTCGTGATAACAGGTCTGCGGGAGGGTCATTAGTTATCCAGCATTATAGGCCGGTTGTACGATTCGAATCAATTTGGAGGTTGGTAACCCGTGCTGCTACGTGGCTTCCGTCGCATCGTTCCATGCATCATCGGATCGTGGATAGCAAGGAACGATCGTGGAGAACGTCGTTTGGGGAGGGGAGGGGTGCGCGTTTAAGGAAACTCGTCCACGAGTTTTTACGAGAATGAATGGAATTGTTTTCTCGAAACGGAGATCTCGAGGCGGGTGATCTGAAAATAAGCGAATCGTCAATCGCGCGAATTCTGGCGGGGAATTTGCATACATGTAAATTGAACGTGAGCTGGTCTCGCAACGCCTGTAATTATCAATTATTTTCACCGCGTTGTGCTCGCGGAGTTAATTTAACCCCTGCGACATCTCTCGTGCCTCTATGCAAATGACTTCTCCTTGCTTTTTCGTCGCTCGCCTCTTCCACCGATCGACCCTTTTTCTTCCATTAGAACGAGAAATTTCGAGGAGAGAGAGAGAGAGAGAGAGGAAAATACGTGGCGCCGCCTCGGCCTTGCACATCCTGTCTGCGTTTCGCTCGTACATATCCGTCCTCTGTGCGTGCTGTTATTATTATACGAATATTTCGCGATTACCAAGGCTAGCGAAGCGATCATGCCGAAGGGACGGACGGAATTTAAACGACGGTCGGCCATTTAGCAGGTCGAATCACGTGCGCGAGGAATTTTTCGCGGGGATAGCGCGCTTCTGATTTTCTCATTGCCCGCTTTCTTTCCTTTCTCCCCCATACCGGCGACCGTGTCGGAGTCGAGCGATCGACGAAACGGGATATATATCGAGGAGAGTGAATTTCATCGGGTTAACGACGTCTGTGACACGGGACCGATGTTTAATTACGTGGCGAAAAAGGGACGAAGGGACGGGCACGGCTTTGTTTGCGAATAAGCGGCGGGCGGAAGGAGCTTTATGAAAATACGCCCGATACAATGGAACTAATAACGCGAAACGCAATATGCTTCGTATCGTGATGAAACCAGCGCGGAAAGATTGGAATCGAAACCCGGTATCCGCGAGGGGCGGTGAGACCTCCGCTCACCTGGCAAAAAAATATCGCGCACCGGATGGTTAGATGCGCGATTTCTCGCCCGAAAATTGAAATATTCTCACAGGGGTGGGAGGTGTACGGCCAGCTCGTTTACTAGATTCAATTATAGATCCTCGACTACGCCTTGGAGAAAAAGGTCGGCTGCCGATGATAAATCAGCATTGGTGGCGCGATACAGAGCCTTCTCCTCCAGCCTTGTTTCACCTTCTCCCTTATGGGGCAAGGTGTCACGATTCGACGATAATAACGGCAACCGCGGGACAAGTCTCGTTTCGTAAGTAATCACGTTTCTCGACACGCGTGCGAGATCGAGTCGTGTTGCTTTTTCGAGGAAAAAAATTTCCTTTCCGCCCGACTATTCAATCTACTTCGTTCGAAATCGGTGGAAATTCGACGTGTAATATCGCGATCGCGGCGATACACACGGGGACGAGACAGTGGCGTCGCGGGAATCGGCATGACAAAATAACGAACAGCTCAATTAGACGCGCCGTAAAATGCAAATGTATGCGCGTGCCGGCTCCTCGAACGTGCTAGGCAAGCTTCTCTCGCGCGAACGTGGAAGCGTGTTCCGCGTGGCGATGCGACGACTCTCACCGCCCCTCCGATTTGTTATTCGTCCCGCGGACAAAATCCTCCCACCTCTCACCCTCCTCCCTCTAGAACGAAGAAGTTCTCGAAAGAAGTTTGGAGAAGGTTCGCGATCTATGGATCCGCGGAAACGTGGGAGCCGATTATTTAGCGTTTCCGCGTTTGGGAAAGATGCGCGGAAAAAGAGAGAGAAAGACAGAGAGCGAGTGGATTTCGACGGGAATAATGTCGAAAGGATATTAAAATTTCACGGTTAACGGCTCCTTTGGAAACCACCCGTCGTATCGAATGCCCATCGTGGTACGCGCGCGCACACACGCAACACCCATTCGCCAGACACGTGAACGCACAATGAGCGTTTGTGATTCACCGCGTAGGTAGAAAAGTCGTTCGTCCGTAACCAAACGGATGTAATAACTTTAATTGTTAATTAACGCGGGGCTTTGTGTCGGACACCCAGGAAGCACCCTGGGTGCCCCGTTCCTCCTCCTCCTCCTCCTCCTTCTCCCGCCCTCCCCGCTCTCTCACGCTCGAATATTGCTTTATCACGCTTTGTTCTTTGCCCGTGGAACTCTTTGCGATTCAAATATCATTTCCTAAGTCTCTCGCGTTGCGGAGCTAATTAATACCCTCGAATTTAATAACGGCAAGTCTGTGGGCTTATGTACGGCCGCATATATGTACGTATCTCCACCTGGATGGAGATTTATGTTTTTAATTAGCGAGGCTACCGCCCTCTCTGTCGTTTAATTATGAGATTTCCCCGCGCGCGGACCTTTGAATTTCCCGCGTTTCAACTCCACCTATTTGTTCCACCACTTTTCTTTCGAGTGGGGAGAGGCTCGTTCGATTAGATCCATTCGCGATCACGGCCGTTTTCCAAACGCGCGTTTGTCCCTCCTCTCTAATTGGATTATTTTTTTATCGATCGATCCTTCCGTTCCCGTTCACCAGGACGGAAAAATGTTTATCGATTGGAAATGCTGGACGCCGAGTCCGTCATTCCCGACTCGTCACTCGTAATCTTTTGTCATCCTCGCTCGATCTTTCCAGATTTTTCCACTTCCGTTGGTACTCGGATTAGATAGACCGACAAAGGGATCTCGAGATCGTCTAATTTTATCGGACAAACGAGGGGAGTGAATGATATATAACGGAGGATGATTGGAAATTGTCGGCGCGTTCGACGATAAGGTTAGGAAATTCGCGAAGCGTAACATTTTTACGTAACGCGCACACGATTACTCGATCAACGCCATCTGGAACGAAGTTGCCGCAAAGCGAGTCGACGAAAGGAGAGGGGGAATAAAAAGAGGAAGGTGGACGATCGGAGTCGTCCCGTCCAACAATCGCATAGTAAGTACGTATCTCGAGCGAAGACGGTGTAAAATCTCGTTCTTAGGTAAGAAGACGCATCGATTTCGATAGCTTGGTAACCCATAAGAAAACTATTCGTTTCACGCGGTGTCTCGTTAACGTCGATTGAAATAACGAGGAAAAGTAGGCGCGTCTTTTTTTCCTCTCTCTTTCAACGCTCGTCCCCGTCAATCTTCGTCCAATGCGCGGCATTAGCAGGCCGGTCAGGTAGGATCTCCGCGCTGGCACGGTGTCACGAGATCGGGCGAAGATAGAGAGAAAGCGATTGGCCGATGACCAGATGTATTAAGATCGCATTTGGGGCCGGGCTGATGGATCGGTTGTCGATTACGTGGTCTAATCCGACTTCTATGACCACGGTAAACCGGGGTCACCGGGACATAATTTGTCATTCAGCTCTCGTCCATTCCCTCGTCCAACTCCGGATCGAATCACCGCCCGTCGCACAAATATTTCTCTTTTCCTTTCTTATGAAGGCGAAGAAAAATGATTCGCCAAATTTTCTCCCCTTTCTCTCTCTCTCGCACATCCATCCTTCCAGACATCGAGCTAACTCTCCTTAACTATACGCCGTGCGCGTATAACGGCTCGGGGAAAAGCGATAAAACGTTGAAGATGTCCCGCGATATACTCACCAGGTAGTAGAGGCAAGTACCCTCGGAAAGGGTAGGGCCGATACGGTTTACGACGTTCCACGTTTCGAGGAAAATTTAAGAGAGATCGTAACGTTGAGAATTCTACGCGGTGGTATGGTCCATATTAAGTTCCTTTGGAATATTTGTTATATGTACACGCATATATATATATACGTACATACGTGTATATACGTGCGACGACCTCGCGACAACCCTCTTTCGGGCCACGTATCTCGCGCACCGAGATGTCGGACCCCGATACGACCGGCAATATACGCGGACAGAGCTTGGAGGGGGGACCTCCCCGACTGAATACGGAATACGAAAACGTTGGAAACGTGTGTCGACTCGAATTCGACTTTGCCACGGATCCGAGGGGGTCGTCCCTCTCCCGAACCAGATCGGAATTTTCTTTCTCTCCGCAAAATTTTTCTTTTATTACGCGAACAGAGGAGGGGAAAGGGTTATCCGAGCGATATCTGGAACGACTGAGATATCGGTCGTCGCCGATCATCCTCCGCTTCCGCCTTGGAAGGTCTCCGTGGGACGATGTAGCTCGGGGCAATCCTCGTACAGTTTTGATAACGTTCGATAAACAGACGCGGCTTCGGTTTCTTCGGGACGGAATTTTAAAGCCGGGACAGATTAGATCGATGCATCGCTGGGTTGGTTTCACGATGTCGAAGAAGACGTTTCCTTTCTGTGCGCGCATTCTCGTTTATCCCTCAGAGCGTGGAGGAATGATTAATGGTCGTTGGAGAAGACAGTGGAGAAAGTTTTCGGGAATTAATCGCACGCGTTCCTTGCGAAACTATTGTAACCGCGCCTCGATAAACTTGGATCGGTGGAAGAAAGCTAGGAGGCGCGATTTGAAGTGGATGGAATTGCATCGAAACTGAATCGCGTTAAGCACGCGATAATCGATTTCGTTCTTTCGCGGCGCGATCGAAGCGTGCAGGAGATAAGAGAGAACGTTCCCTTCCTCTTTCGATCGATCGAGATCGAGAATCGAGTGTTCTCGTGGCCGGGTATCGAGCCCTCGAGCGCGGTTACACCCGACGATCCGTCAATTAGAAATCTCACGCGGTATCGTGGTAACACGAGGTGGCGGCGTACGTGCCGTTACCGCTATTATCGTTGCCATTATGCGCCCTCCCCCTTCCTCACCCGCTACTGTTACTCCGGTCGTTATTTCGATAGTCACGCGAGAACGCCTGTCTTTCTTTCGCCACTTAACGCCCGCATCCATTTCGCGGCGGCAAACGGCGGGGAAAAGTGGCATCGCATTTGCATCGCGTTTTTCGCCTCGAGATTGAAGCGGAGAACGTGTTTCTTCGAAACAGGAAAATTAAATTTTCCCTTCTTTCTTTCTTTCTTTCCTTTTCCTTTTTGTCGTTCCCTTGCACAGCGTAGTGGAGAGTATGGAGATCGTCGAAGAGAAAATTCATCTCGCGGATATATGTGTGCGTGTCGGAATCGTTGCGCGAGAATCGAAATCTGATAGGCGGATAACGGAGACGTTAAACGACGGAAAAGTTATCCCCGAGTCACGTGAAGTGGATCGCCTCGATGTCAATGAAGGAGGATAAATAATGCTGGAGGAAGCCACCACGTATTCGACGAAGGGGGCAAGGATAAATCCATTTTCTACCGTCGTGGAATAAGATATAAGCGTTATGTCAGTTTCGACCCCTTGGGGTCTTCTTCCTTCTAAACCTAAAATCCTCGAGCCGCTTGTTCGAGATTTCGAGGGTCGTCGGAATTGGCCGCGCGCGAAAGGTTAAGAATATTTAAGAGTCGTCGTTACGAGTCGTAACAGTCTGCTCCTCTCCCTTCTCGAAGTTTAGCATGGAAATTTAGTATAGATTTCTATTCACGCCAACTTGGAGTTATCGTTACGTAGTGGTAGCCGAAAGAAAAAGAGTAGAGAGAGAGAGAGAATAAATTATTAGATTTCGCGCGGCAGAAGAAAATAGAGGCGAAGAAAATTGAGCGTCCATCAGCATCCTCCAGGAGTGATGGAGCGGAGCGCGTGCATCCCGCAAATTATTTACAAACAGCGGAGAGGAGATTGGAGGAGGAGGGGAGAGGGTTGCACGCAAACGCGGCGCCGGCGGTGAACGTAACTGCGAGCGGAAAGTAATGAGGGAGAGAGGGAAGGGTTCCGTTCCCTGCCACGGGTCGAGGGGAATATCCGCGCGTCGAGGATCGCGTCACGGTACGGTCTGGCGACGTGTTTGCACGGTAGGTAAAGTAAGTGAATAAATTTAATGGGTGTCATCGTCGCCCTCGACCTCCCCCGGGTGCAGACGAAATAATAGATTATTCTCGATTCCGAGTAATTCGATCGTTTGCCGCCCCCTTTCTCCACCCTGTCCTCGGCCTTTCTGCGATCGAAATCCATCGAAATTCGACCGGCCGGTAACGAGCAATTAAATCGATTAGCTTCCTCGACGTGGTCGAGAAGAGGCGAACGGTTGCTGCTGGAAAAAAAGTGCAAGGCCGCTTGTTTACATCTAGGAGGGCGAAGCGTGTAAATAAAGTTAATGGTTCTAGCAGGTCGTTGTTGGCGGCAGCGAACGGGGCAATTAATTAAAACGGGGAAGAGAGAGAGAGAGAGAAAGGAAGAAAGGAGGGGATTAAAGGCGAGCGCACGGAGGGAATATCGCGCAATATTGTAATTATATTGGCCTGCGTCACGACATCACGTGGAACATAACTCGGCGACGAAAAAAAAAAAAAGAAAATCTCGCGGCCACGATACGTCCCGGTGAATGACGGCCATGCCCGCCCGATCGCTCCCATTCTCCAGCTCGAACGTGACTTAACCCGCGTCGCGTTCTCTTCCCGGGTTACGGAGGCGAGGCCGATCTTACACAGTCGAACGGATCGCGATCGTTGAAAACTCGCCTTCCACCGTTGCGTGAAATAACGAAACTGACCCGACGGTTCACCCGCAATATCGTTTCTCGTTGCTCGCGATATCCGGACCCGATATATATATGTGTGTGTGTATGTGTATATATATATACGCGGCTTATCACGGGTCAACCAGCTCGGTTGGCTAATGGAGGGAAGGGTTGCTCGCGAAAAAGGACGTTGGGGCGCACGGAAGTCGATCGACACGGACGGAAACGTTGCCAGCTTCCGTTCTCTTAGATATCGTTCTCCCGGTTTACAAAGAGAGGTTTACTCGATGGGATGGGCCTCTCGATTCCTTTCGAGGGGAATCGTTGTCGTTTCGAATTCGGTTATCGGTAATGGCAATTGCAAATTTCCGAATATTCTCCGATTCTCCGACCATTTCGAACCGATCTTTTTCGCTATTATCGTTTATCGATCGAGCATCCGATAAAAATTTAATCCCGATTCAGTTTGGTCCGAGATGGTGTCGCTTTCGACGGATAAAAGTATGGTTTATGGTGGTAATTATCGCGAAAGGCGGAGGGGGAAAGCGTCGGCTTATTTGCATTCCGGCGTCTCGAGGCATGTGGCGTGGAAACGGCGCGCGCGTTTCGTACAACCGAATTCCACCACGCGCTCGGAGTCGTCTCGTTTCGTCAGATTTCGCTGCTTGCTCGACGACGTTAATTACACCGGCGGCTCGTTCCACCGGTGTTGTATACGATTTATCCTTCCGTCGATACGGAATTACGAATCCTTGCTCCATTTCTTCCGCCAAACACGTCCCTCGTTTCTCTTGCCGACATTTTACCAATCGGCTCGTCCGTCCTCGCACCCGATCCTCGTTCCCGTTTCGCCGCGAGCACGGAATGGGGCTTGCCATAATTTATCCCGGGCGTCCCATTTATTTTTTCGCGGATCGAAAATAGAAACTGATGAAAAGCCGTATTTTCGAGAACACATCGCCGTCTTCCGATAATTGGAAAACCGATGGACATCTCCCCAACTTCTCTCCAACAACTTATCGTTGATGAAGTGTTAATTACTCGATGTCGCACAGTCGCATTTCGCAACTGCGTCATCATCGGCGCTTTCATGTCAGTCGAACGTTTACAGACTCTTGCCAGGGATGCCCTGGTATCGTCCCAGCTATTTCGATATTAGGATCGACAGAAAGAAAGAAAGCCGGGAATGATGACCTGGTTGGGGTTGAATCGACACAGAGAGAACGAAAGAGCAGCCATCCGGAGAGGAACGAGCGTCGTTCCGTCCCATTTCCCCCTCCCTCCCTCCCTCATCGCGTTTTCAAATTCCCTTTTTAATTCGTGTCCTCTGCCGCCGGATCTACGCCCATTTCGATATTAGGATCGGTTTGAAAGAGGCTGCGAGGGCCGACTCGTTCCGGCCAACAAAAACTCTTCCCCATTCGGTTTTTCGAGCGTGCCATCCATTCGTTTCGATCGTATAACTCCTAACCTCGATACGGGACGGATCGCGACAGAGGAAACGGGGGCGAGCTATGAATTCGCCACGACGCCGACGTTGAATGCAGGAGGGTTTTGGAGGGAGGAAGGTTCTTCTAGGGAGGGACGAGGATTCCGCTATCCGGTACGCCTTTATCCGTGGACGGAGATTCGAGCTTGGACTCGACACGAGTGTTATGGATCACCGGGGTGCGTGCGTTCGTTCCTTGGTTCGTGCGTGCGTGCGTGCAGCACACGTGCGTGCCACGATCGAAACGGCCTCTCCGTGTCACTCTCCCTTCTTCGTTTTCCTTCGGTCAACCGGCTCCACGAGCCGAGAGATCCCATTCCCCTTTCCGGAGCGCCGCCACTAGGTCAAACGGAACGACCACGCTCGATATATCTCGTGCACGGATCGCGGCGCGGTAAAACCGAAAATTAGCTCTTTGTCTCTCCGTTCGGACCCGCTCGCCTCCTCCATTCCTTCGAATCCGGCCCAGTTGTAAACTGGCCAACTTTACGGCGGCTGCTCCCTTCGCTATTTCCAGGAAATCGTTTTCTCCAACGGTCCGTCTTTCTCCGTAGTCTTTTCGGAACGGATCGCGTTTCCTCGCGTGATCGATGCTCGCCTCGCGTTTGTCCTCGAGAAATCGAAATCGAAGCTTCTCCACGCTTATTGCGTTTATCCAACGCAAGTTGAAGTTCTCGTTGTGGATCAACGCCGCAGGAAGAGGGCTCGATAGAGCCGCGTACCGGGCATCCGAGTACCGAGCGCAAGCGCCGCTCCGCTCGGACAAACGCGCGGTCATTCGGCATTTAGTTAGATTGCTCGGTAACACGACATTAATACATCGTGGGGAGAGTTAGGGGGCCGCGGCATGGAAGGGGCGGAAGGAAAGGAAGGCCAGGGGACTTTGAAAAATCGTCTCATGCGCTAAAAGCATCGGAGATTAAAATTAAATCCGGTCGCCATCGCCGCCCTCTCGATATACACCCTCTCCTCTCCTCCTCTCCTCTCCTGGATAGCCGCGTGCTCGGAACTCGCTACGTGTTTCAACCCACCTCCGTGTTTCTCCCTCGTGGCGGTGGCGGTCGTCGTCGCTCAGGGGGCGATTTTTCGTTGATAATTAAACGACGATAAATTACGCCCCCTAATCTCGCTCCGTCGAATTCCAAAGCGAGAATTTTTCACCGAATATTTCAGAGTAATCGCGCAGGGTACTGCCCCCTCGTCGCGTGTACGACGAATCCTTCCCGCAGAGGGGAACGAGGGCGAAAAATAAGCGGAAAAAAATTTGTTCCTTGCTGCGACCGATAGATCTGGCCTGCCAATGGCTTCTGATCTCGGTCGAGAGCAATTTACGACGCTGGTCTTCAACGAAACCATGGTTTTTCAAAATACTGGGTCGGAAGTTTTCAAGAAAGGAACAACAGCTCCAGTGACACCGTTTGCACGGGCGTCGAAGCAACGATCGTCGAATGGAAATATTGGTCCCTTGGAAAATCTCCCGTATGGAGTCACCGATGGCTCTCTCCGATCTTTTTTTGTGCGTGTTCGAAGGTTTTTGACGGAGAGTCGTTTGGAATTTAATTACGGCACCGCGGCTGGCTTTTCGGGTGAGTGACCAGGCCAAATTTACCGGCGTAGCGGCGTGGTTAAGCCCGAAATTGCCACCGCGCGCGCGAGCCGACGCGCGAGCCGATAATTGAAATGCATTTTTCCGCCGGCTGGAAGCGCCGTGAACCGGTGTATTTAACCCACCACCTTTTTTACTCCCACCACGAGTTTTTCATCCCAATTTGCTCGGCTAAAAGCGATCGAGCCCGGAATTAGACCGCCTTTCCCGCTCGACACCGTAATTCGCGCCTCTTCCACGCTTTCCCTCCCCCCTTCAGTCCTCCCTTTCCTCTATTCGAACGAACGAAGCGCGTGCACGTCTCTCTGTAGGGGATAGGTTCTCGGCCGGACACCCGATACGCGTGCATCGACTCCACGCGCCGTGTGCAGTTCCCTACGTTTATCGTCCGCGCTCCACGAGCCACGCCACTGTTTTCCACGAAGCGGCGAAGGTGGCGTTAGCGTTTCGTTTCTGCGAGAGGAAGCAAGTTTCGATTAAAAAAAATCTTTTCCTTTTTTTTCTCTCTCTCCTCTTTCATACGCTAATGGAGCGCCCCTTTCATTAAAATCTCGTTCCTTTTCTCACCGAGTTTCGAGAGTGATTATTACGTGCATTCTAGTTATTATGTCGCGCGTTAAACCGCGCGGTTTTTAATTTTAATATCTGCAACGGAATTTCGCGGGATTCGTTTGCGAAATTACTACTTATTATACATATATATGTATGTATAATATATATATATATATGTGCTGAAACGAGGGTGTATAAAGAGAGGTATGTATACAATTGTCGAACCGTATTTCCTACATATAGATGACGTTCCCACGTGAATCCGATTAATCCAAAGCCCATGATAATTGCAACAGCCCGCCTGTCGGATTCCCCGTTAAAGCTGGAATCTGTTCGATGAGCCATTACCAGGCGGATAGAGAGCATCGATTGCACGCCAAGATACTGTT
Organism: Apis cerana; assembly: GCF_029169275.1. Taxonomy (NCBI): domain Eukaryota; kingdom Metazoa; phylum Arthropoda; class Insecta; order Hymenoptera; family Apidae; genus Apis; species Apis cerana. The sequence continues at coordinate 10,773,448 of NC_083855.1, read as the reverse complement.
CTTCGTTTCCAATCCCGACGTTTCCCTAATTGCCACCCTCTCTCGGTCGCCGTCTTATCCCCTTCGTGGAGGGAGAGAAGAGAGGGGAGAAATATGGACGAAAGATCGGCAAAAAAAAGAGGGAACCGGACTGACGATCCGGCGCGAAAACGAATTAAAGACGATAACGCTCGGATAATGGGTTCTCGAGTGATCCGAGTCGATCATCTCGCGGCGAACCGAGGAGAGAAGAAAAAGAAACGCGGAGGCGAAATTAACGAAGAACGATTAAGAGCCACATCCTGCCAAATATTATCGCTGAACCCATCGGATGGATCCTCGAATTCCCCTCCCTCTATTCCTCCTAGTAATCGACTCGCGATAGTCTTCGTCCCTTCTCGAGTTTACGCGGCTCGAAGAGAATCGGTGGTGGCGGATCGGTATTATCGTCGATAATGTATGCGAAACACGGGTTGAGCTCGGGTTATTCGCAGAAGGAGAAGAGGTAAGGCAGGACGAGGGATGGTAAACGTAAAGGGGTGAGTTTATTTCGATTCTTCGGGGGTCTCTCGCGCAAGATGGAGCATTCTCGAGGGGTGCGTGGAGAATGTGGGTTGTGAGAGCCAAGATTCCCTCCGTGGTCTAGCACCTTCATTCAGACACCTATTCAAGGAAGGAGAGAGGGGAATAGTCGCCAAAAATATCCCAACTATTCGAGACCATTAGCGGGCAAGGGCACGAATACCGGATACGTCCTTTGCCGTGGAGGTTCGCCAGGACAATCACTGCCTCTCGCTCGCGGAAATTTCTGCCTCGAGATAGGATCGTTGCGAGACCAGTGGAGAAGACGTTCGTCATCGTCCTTTCGAATATATATATATACATACAATCTTGATCGCTTCTTGATCGAATCAACATTTTTTCCGATCTTTCCTCCTTCGAATTTTTCCCTCCCCGATCCACGCGCTCATTTGAAATAGAATAGAGCGAGGGTCACGTAGAAATTACTTGGTTACATCGCGCGGACCACGGTTTCGGTCGGTTAACGAGCAAAAATCCGAATGTAACAATGCAAGCGGACAATAGTCGCGTTTCCATTCTTGAGAGAGGAGCCGCGTTACACCGCGCGTCGAATAATTAACGATCAATGGCCACAGACGAACGACAACATTTTCCGCAATTAAGGCGAGAAAATACCGCGCGCCGTCCAACGGGACAATAAAGTGCAGTGAGAGGGACCTGTGGGGGGAGAGGGGTGGCTGGTTGGCAGAGAGAGCGAAATTCCGGTCGGACGCATTGACGTGTCGACGCGTGACGCGTTAAAATGATCCCCCGAAGCGGGATGGCTTGCTCGTCCAAGCGTCGCGCTCGCAAAAATATTTTACTCGTTCGCGTCCGGAGGTGTCCGTCGGTTTCAAGATGTACGAGTGTTATGGAGAGAGACAGAGGGAGAGAGAGGAAGAGAAAGCGAGGCACGAGGAGGAGGTAAAAAAAAAGAAAGAAGGGAGGAGGGTTGAATCGGGGTACACCGTTTTGATATTCATTATCGGTGGCAGGTTGTCAGTGAACGAAACATAATTACGACGCGGGTTGAGTCTGGATTTCGGTCCGACGGATTTCCTCTCCTCGCGACCAAATTATATTCATATTTGGGATTACGTCGGCGATCCCTTTCGATCGGGAGGGACCTTAAAGGGCCGCGCTAATTATTTCCCGCCACCAGTCCTCCGCCCGGATTGAATTTCACCGCGGTGGACACCGCCGGAATCGTGGAGATTATCTCGAAACGGTGTACGTCGTTAATTAGGCCAGTAAACACGGATCTTGGTTCGATCGGAGGATATTCTGCACCGATTTGTATCTCGTGTTTTGTGTCCAACGTAAAAGTTAAAACTTTTGTAAGATGGGATAGGAAAATAGATTTCCATCGACAATCCACCGCGTGGAATGCTTCTGATATCCTTCTTCGGAGGAGAGACGCGGTTCAAGTTAGAAAATTGCCTCTCCTCTAATGCCGAAAGTAGGCTAAAGTAGGCTAAGCCCGGCGACCCTCCAAGCTCGAGAACTTTGAAAACGACGTGGCGGGGGGAGGGAAGCGATTTAGCGCGATGAACGCGAAGAATGGTCCCGGTTGACGGTGAACTTTCCACGGTATTTCGCGATCAGTTTCCACCGTGGAACGGGTAGTCGATGAAAGTACGAGAGTCGATTCCCTATTCCCTACCCTCCTCGCTCCCCACTTTCTCGGGAACATTGTTTTCGAGATTGGACCACGGTTGATGTTATATACGATTTCTTGTGGGAAAGATGCGGAACGATTATTGCGAGGAGGGAGATATATCGGGAGATTTAAACGAGAGGCCTGTTTCCTTTTTTCTTTTCAAATGGAAACATATGTCTCCCCTTTACGATATCATCGTATAATGTAATTGTTACGGTCTTACGTGAACGGATTGCGAAATTCACGGTCCTCGATAGATGGAACGCTGCCTGGAGTCCGTTTCTTAACCTCGAAATCATCGTCGTATTTCGTGTCGCCGAGTCTTCTAAGATAGATTGGAAGAATATATCTTAATTGCACGTTCGATTTATTAAAAAAAGTAATTTTATCTCGTTCGCGATCGAATTACGAGAAACTCCTGCGGTTTTAGAAAATTAGATACTCGCTACGCCGATTAAAATATATTAGGACGTGAACACGTGTCATCGATACGAATTTCGAACAACGAGGCGAGATCCAGGCGCAGGTGTTTCCTCCCGAAATTTCTGCGGATAAGAAGAAATCAGTGGCGAATCGCCTCGAGAAGATGTCGTGGCGAAGATTCTCCCCGTTGCCACGGATCATTTGCCATCCGCGTATCGCGGCACGCATCGACAAACGCGTCTAATAACAGCATTTGTATTCGTGCCGCGTCTAGCCGCACGATCCCTCGAGGAAGTTTCGTTTCGATTCGTCGAGGATTACCTCGTCGCGTGGCCCTCCACCGTGTATCGAAACAATATGTAAAACGAGCGCGAGTATACGCGAGGAGAACAAAGCCGTGGATGGAATGGCTGTGGAGGAGGTGAATTTATCGACGGGGAGGGTGGGTTTTCGCCAGATTTCGTGAGACGTGGAGGGCTCTCTGGCTTTTTGGAAGTATTTCCGGGTTATACGCTCGTGGACACGCGATCGTTCGTTTTTTTTCTTTTTTGTAGAGCAACGGCGACCCCGTACGACGAGTGTAGAAATGCGGGAGCGAAATCGACGAGATTTGGGATAATTCTTTCGGTCAACGTAGAACGTTGGAACGCCTCGTTTCTTTGGAACGCCGCATTTTAGAATTTTAAAACAGGTTGCAAAACAGGGAAGGGCGCTGTCGTCGCACCGGCGCGGAAAATTAATAGGGAAATTTTCTTGCATCGAGGAGGATAAAACCTAGGATTCTGTCGTTCCAAGGGATATTTATGGCTTCTATATTCTGGGCTGCTTTTTATGCCGTCTGTTTCCGTCGTTTCGTTCACGAAAGAAGAAGTACTTTCCCCGCGGCTTTTTCACCTTGACCCCTCAAACGTCGTTTCGTTCACGAGGACGTCAACGTTTACGAGGATGGGACTCCGGTAGAGAAGAGTGGAATTTTACGGTTTCCAAAGAAACGACGAGCCTTATTCTCGACGAGAATAAAGAAAATTTCGCTATTCGCATTACGGTTATGGAGTTGACAGAGCATATCAATTAATCAATCGTACATTTACGAGAACGTTTAACGTTTATCCCGACTCGATATTTCTCTCCCTCTCGAATTCTCAACCCGCAATTCCATCGAATTACAAAATAGAGAGACGGATATATTTCTCGTGCAAAAAGATGGGAAATACTAGGGGAGCGTGGAAAATATGGGGTTACGCTCGACTCGTTATCCGAATCCCGAAGAAACTCTGTTGCTTGCGGTCTCGAGTGATCGTTTGACAGGCAGGCAAGCAGGCAAGCAGGGATGTCTTTAAATTACGCGGACCGGAGATAGGAGGAGAGGCACGCGTCCTGATAGAGCGGTTAGAGGCTGAACGAGAGGGAGAGAGAGAGGAAGGAAAAGGGATCGACAACGGGCTCGTTTGAGCGTGCTAAACCGCCGAGGTTAAACCGCAGTCAGTCGTCACGACGACGACGACGACGACGACGAGGCTCGTACGATCGAGACAGGGGTGGATTCCGATAGACAATGGGGGTGGTATCGTGGAATCGCGTCCTGGCACGCATTGTGCGGAACCCCTCCCCCCCTTAACGACGCCCGATTACTATCATCCCTCTTTTGCTTCGTTTCGTCGTGGGGTCGTCCTCTTGCGATTCTCTCCCGAGTTAATCGGCCATCCTTGTTCCATCCTCCGCAGGATGGGACCAGATATGCCCCCTCCCTTCCGATCGTTTGGAAATCGTTTCGAAAACGAGCACGTCTCCTCGTTTATTACGCGAAACCGTGGAATTTATTCGTTATCCCACCGGTGCATCGGTGGAAACGGTTTATTTTATATCGGGAACGGTGAGAGGCGATGGAGTTTTAAGGGGCGCCGATGGTCGGACGCGTGAAGAAACGGAGAATGGATATGGCGGACGGTCAAAAATCTTGATTCATAACCCCTTCCTCCCCACGGCCGATGTCGCGCGATTTACGATTCCCTTTCGGATCTAAATTATGCCCTCGTTTCTTCCGATCCCCGTTGAAATCCAACGCAGGCACGGAGGGGAATGCGAATCGACACGAGCCATGAATCTCGCGAATCGACCTCGCGAGATTGTGGATCGAGGAGGCGGATCGTCCATGATCGCGGCGACCATCGTCCATAATTTTCATGGCGAAAGTGAGGGGGGGTCGGTCGACCGCGATCTCATTTTTCCGCTCACGAATCGGATACTCGAACGGGAACGATTCGAGGGTCTCGAGAATTCTCGAGGAATTTCTCTTCTCCCCTCCTCCCTCCCCGGCTACGTTTCGTACGTGCTCGATTCCGTTGGAACGAGGGAGGAGGCGAGGAAAGGGAGGGAGGAGTGGTTGTATCGATCCAGATGCGGAAATTCCGGATTTACACCGCGCGTCAGGCGATAATTAGCGGCGGGCGTGGGAGGTGCGGTTTTTTTGCGCGGACCTTTTATCGCGATCGAACGGATCGTCGAGCGTGTGAAACGATCGTTGCTATCTCGGCCGTGGGTTTAATACGGAGAGCAGCGGAGGCCGAGGTGACGGAGAGAGCCGCTCGGGATAAGCCAATATACGAGCAGGCTTACCGTTAATCCGGCAGATTTTTAAATTATCCTCGCGAAATTGCGTCCCGCCGTAGGATAGGAGGACGACTTCTGAAACTGGCAGATAGCACCGTCCACCGACTACGGTACGCTTACCGTTGCCAACCCTTGCCCACGTTTCAGGATCACGTTTCATCCTGTCGGCTATACTCCCAAACCGCGTTGCCTCGCCAAACAACATAGACGACCGATCCTCTTCCTTTTATCTTATTTGAGAACCGCACTTTTTCAACCCTCTTCCACTCTTTCTCTCTCTCTCCCTCTCCCTCTCTTTCGTCCAATCGTTTTCGAGCCACGATCAACAAAATCTCGAACCGCCTCGGGCTCTCCAGCTTTTTATCTTTTTCCACCTTGCGGCAAATATTAAAATCCCTTCCTCGCTAATTATCCAACCACCAGCGGCGGAATCCGCGCCACGATCGCGCCGAGCCTCCCTCGATTTTACACACGGAAAAATAATTCGAGGGTTACTCGACGTCGAGTTCAAGGTCGAGGGAGAGAAGGATTTTTTCAAGGAGGAAACAAAAAGGAAACGGGATCTTTGCTGGGTCTCCTACGAGTGGAGCAACTTCGAGATGCCTGGTTTGCAGGAAGAATGGAAAGGCGGAGCGGAGAGGAAGATCCTCGAGGAAGATAGATTCGGATACGGAATGATAGGCCGGCTCGAGCGCAAACAGCTCACGTAGCATCGCGTAGATTAAAGCTTGTCCCGACACCGATGTAAGGCTGATGTAAGGGGAACGTGGGCGCGAAAACACACGGGAAATCTAGCGAGTTCGCGGCTAGGGCCGAGCGGAGGAAACGTACGGAAAACCGGGGGCCAGGAAGAAGGAAAGAGGGGAAAGGGGGCGGAGTTGGGAGAAAAAGATGGAGGAGGCGGAGAAAATCAAGCGCGAAACACCACTCGTCGGGATCAGACACGCGTTTCTCACACCGTGAGCAAGCTGTGCCTTTTTTTTTTTGGGGAGAGAAGAGAATCAACGCCCACGCTCTTTCGAGATTGGGGAAACTTTTCCAATTATCCGGTATTAAAATGGCGCGCGATCGGCTCGATTTTTTTCCCTTTCTTTTCAACCTACGGATGTTCCTCGACGCGCGAATTCGAGGGTGTTGATCGTGGGGTCGAGGGGTGAGATTCGCGCGAGCCTCGAAGATATTACGCGTTCGACCGTCTACATCTGCCTTTCCATATCCCGCAAAGGGGATGGATGGATGGAACTTCAATTTTGCGGAAGGCGACAACGCGCAGGGCGAACACAACCGCTTTAATCGGACGAATTCCCTCACTTTTACGATCGTGATTCATCCGAGGCGCCAGCCGCCATCCTCCCTCTTTCTCAAATTCGACGCGTTAAATCGAGATCGGCAGCCGAGTGAGTTTACTTCATTTGCTCGTTCCTCTTATCATCCGTAGGAGAAATTCACGGTTCTCCACGCGAGATCGACACGTGGAAGCGTTGGATTGGGGCGATGGGACGGCGCCTTGTCGAGGATCGTAAACGGTCGACAGTAATTTTGAATCGTAAAACAGAGGCCGATGCGTGACTCGGCCCTAACGTTGGCCCGAGTCGTTATTGTTTTACTGGGTCTAAACAGCCGCCAGCCAGGGAATCGTAGCGTCGAGGAGGGAGGATCGCGACTAGTTTCGATTCCGCTTCGGAGGAAACGAAGGGGAGTTTAGAATTTAACGGGGATGGTAATAAGGCGTTCCCGTTCGGGTAATTCGAAGGTGTATTCGACGAAAATTTTACGTTCGATCGAGGAGAATGGTTACTTACTTACTTCCCTCGATGATCTTCTGGAGGGAGGGAGCGGGGCAAAGAAAAGGCGAGGAAAGATGATCGGGTGCGGGTTACGGTCACGGAGTTGAAAAGCGCATGCACGGGCACGAGAGAGAATGTAATACGTTTAATTGAACAAGAGGCACGAGCGAGGAGGCCCGATGTTATCCGGACACGAAAGGTCGATGCACGAAAGAAGAATTAATCCCCGGCCGTAAAGTTTCCCATTACTTTACACAGGCCCCCGTGGACGATAAACTTCCCGTGAATCGCAATTATATGGCGCCTACGTGCTCCCACCCATAATATATGTATTTTTCTCCTCCAACGTCAAATTCGTCGCTCGTAAACGGAATTACCTTCGCGATAGAAAAACTCCTCGTACGGTATTGAGCGAGGGAGAGAGAGAGAAAGAGAGGAAAAAAGAAACGGTCGAGGTCGGTTCCGAAGAAAAATTACCCGAGTTGTGGGCGAAAGAGGAGAAGAGAGAGAGAGAGAGAGAGAGAAACGATTCGACTTAATCCTCGTACGCACTTACGCGGAAACGTGGCGTGAAAAGCATCGTGGCTGGATCAGCTTCCTCTGGATATAATGCCGGTGAAATGGTCGCTTTAGTATGATATACGTATCACTTACGCGGGGCGATAATGAAAAGATTTGCTGGCTCTTTATGACTTCCGTGGCAGCTTCTCTCTCCCCAATCTCTCTTTCTCTCTCTCTCGTTTTCCTCCGATTCTTTCTCCGCCGGGCACTCGTCCCGCGTTGCTATCGCTTTCGTTGCACTCGCACGACTTCCCGGCTTCCTATTAATTTTTCATTAGCCACTCATCCGACGAAATTAACCGTCTCCGTTCCCTTTGACCGTGACAGGGGTCCGAGTCTGAGCTACAATTTTTTACTCGCCTCAAAAGGAATCGATATCAAGTTTCGTCGGTTCTTTCTTTTCCGAGATATTCGAGGAAAGAAAATTTGTGGACGGAGAAGATGTTCCCCTCCACCCTGAAGTGCGATTTCTCGAGAGATTTCTCGATCGGAAATCGATCGGAAAGTGATCGATCGGTCGATCGACGGAAGCGAAAAAGACGGTTTCGAAGCAAAGGAGAGGGCGGACGGGGGAAAACTGTTTTCACGGGGCGCCATTATTTCCCAGCGCACGTTTAAATCATACTTAGACCTTGTTGCCCTCCTCGAACGGTGTTCTCCGCGCCTTTATCTTCCACTCTATTTTCCACAGACGGCTTTTACTCCCGAGGCAGCGGTAACGAGCCGACGGGCAGGGCATCGAGTCGACGAAAAATTGGATTCCTGAAATTTCGAGGCTGGAATTTTTTAATACGCGCCTCTCGCAAATGTTACGTCTCTCCCCCTCCCGTTCCTCTCCTTCGAGAGACTTCAAAGAGGTCGCTTTTTCGAGCCGGGAATTTTCGTTCGGCGTAGAGGCTCAAAGAGAAAGTGGGGCTTGGCTGATATTTCCACACGTGTACGTGCAGTTTTCGCGCAGTTTAATCGAACCCGGCTTTCCCATCCATGCCCATCGTTTCGGAAGGAAACGAGCGTGTCGACGATGATAGTGAAAATAATAATAATAATAATAATAACACCAACAACCGTAATATTCCTATTCGAGTCGATCGTCCCAGTTTATAAGCTCGTCAACTATTTGCCGTTGAGAAAGCTGCGCGTCGCGCGGTGAATTTATCAGGCGAGAGAGGCCTCCCCTGACAGCGGCCGACATCGGCAAACATCATTTGCAAGCACTCTCGCCCACGCGAATTCCCCGAGTTGAATCCAGCGAGTATCGTTGCCTAAAATCGCGTCGCACGGGTAAGGAGGCCTGAATAAACAAGGATGGAAAGGAGGATGGAAATCATTTATTAATTCGTGGCGAGGCGTCGTCGCGTGGAATCGAGGAAAAGTCGTGGCCGGATCGTGGAAAAAATTCCGATGTTAAAAGCTCGAACGAGACATTTTTCCTCCATCAATTTAAACGGCATCCTCGTGATACCAGGTTCACGCGCGACCAGACGCCTCCGTCATCACCCCCTCCCCTCTCTTTTCCTCGCCGCGAGATTTTATTTATCGCCCGCGATACCCGTCGACGACGACGACGGCGACGACGGCGACGTCGTCGAGGTAAATTCGCCGCCGCGCGCTCCTCCGAGCGGATCGCGGCGACGAAAATAAAGCGAGCGCGGCGTGCCGCTCCAACGACACTTTCGTTTTGTTCCCGACACGGATTCTCCGGAGGCCGAGTGGTGCGACGGGGGTCAAAGGTCCGGACACGGTTGAACGACTCGATTCCCCGCTACGACGGGGCTGTTTGTCGCGCGCCAACCGAGCCGAGCCTCCACAACCTTCAATCACAACCCTGTCCTCTCCCTCCGATCCCCTCTCGTCGCCCCACCCCTCGCTCTCGCGTCCATACGCCATCTTTTTCAAATTGTCCTCCGTGTCTTTCTCCCGATCCTAGTGCGCCAGAACGTAACGAAAATTCGGAAAATTCCAAGTGTAACGGACGTGGCCCCCGATAAATTGGCCGGTCCCAACACGGAAACTACGAACCAGTTTCGAGTTGGACGGAATCGCATTGGCGCGTCTCCAAAACTGCGTAACCCCGCACCAACTACTTCCACCTCTACTCATAACGCGGCCGGTTAAATATCGTGGGAAAGGAGCAGCGAGAATAAGCGGAAGATTTAATTCTCGTTCGTCTCTCCACTCGACGATATCGGCGCGTCACCTGCACGCGCGGTCACACACACACATACGTGCGCACGGGAGACGGGGGGGATGGGGGACGCGGGTTACGGCGGATGGAACCCTCGAAACGATCGATCGGGTTCTCCTGAATCATGCGGGTGTCTGGCGCGAGCCACGCGGAATATTTCACCGCGGTCGTTCGCCAGGACGAAGAGCGAAAGAGCGCCACTTAGGTGGGGGGTAATATACGTCGCCGAGGGCGGTAACTGTCCCCGTATATTATGTCCCGCGTGTCCACGGGGACATACATTCCACCCGGCTGTATCCATGGTAAACAATGTTCCGAGAGTCGTACACCTAAACGATTCCTCGTGTCTGCAGTTATTTTGGCAATTAATCGCTCGACCCCCCTTCCCCCCTTGTTGAAATATATCGCGTTTCTTCCCTCTCTTTCCAGCTCTTCATCGCTCTCTCCTCTTCTTGCTCTTACCATTTTGCCCCGCCAAATGATCGAAAGGAGACTTTGCACGAGTCAAGAGTTTTCCACCTCTTTTAACTATTATTAATTCTGTCGTTTCGCGTCGTCGATATTCACCGGCGAGAGATCTCACGAATTCGCGCACATTTGCCAGAATGATCGATCTCCGAAGACGACGACAGGGGAGAGCGTATTTTTGTTACGCTCGTTACTCGACGTCGCTTCGTTTTCTCCCGTATTAAAGGAGAATTAAACAGGAGCCGGGACGGGAATGATGGAGAGGGGACGCGTATGAAAAATCACCGTCTGACTGTACGCGGGAAAAGGATATTACTATTGTTTCGTTTCTTCTGCCCGAATCGTAAATCTTCCTCGTCTCCCTCGCCAATCTTGCCCCGAGTTTACGCAGTTTACTTTCGTCACTCGTTTACAGGGGAAATTTTCTGTACCTACGAACGTCCCGCACTCCTCTCCTCATCTTTCATCGCGAAAGTTCCGCGAATGAAAAATCCATCCAGATTTATATCGATACGCGATCTCTGCGCCCAGCAGAGGCCAAGTTGCAAATTTCACTGCTCGTTTTCACGCCCCGTTTTCCATAATCCGTTATTAAATCCCCTCCCCCGTCGAAACTTCCTTCGAATCAGTTTCTCGGCGTTACGAAATTAGGCTCGCCCCGATTAATATTTAAAATTTCAAACGATTCATTCCCTCACCCGATCAATCTTGCTCGAGAGCCGTCGCCACCCTGGCTGTTCGTCGTCTCCGATAAAACGATACCCGCGATAAACCTTTCGAAGCCAATTAGGGGCTAATTGATTTTAAGTGTAAATCTATGAGCTCTTTCCTCGGCCGCGGGATTGCGGTTAAGACGGGGGAACCTCGAGGATCTCTGCCAACCAGCCAGTTGTTCCCGATAAATTTACGATGACTGAACCCCCCTCTCTCTTTTACGCTCTCCGTTTTCTTCTCCGTTTTCAAGCGTTAATGAGACCCGATCGCGTCGCGCCATCCGTCTCTCCGCGATTCCTTTTGTCTCGTGGACACCTTTCTCTCTCTCTCTCTCTCTCTCTCTGTATTCTCTGTTTCCGCATCCGTTACGCGTTATTATTAAACATTTCTCAATCTTGAGGATCATTCGAGCGAAACGAAGTTTGGGAAGGGAAAAGGGAAAAATTGTTCGGATTTTTTTCAATGCCAGTCGCTTTATTATTTCGATATATTGAGGTGCGTACAAGTGTTGTAAGGTGCGTATATAAGTACGTTGTTAGTATATATTAGTATGTATGTCGAGGAGATAGTGCTTCATCGTTGGATCAAATTCAAGGGGGGCGATTACATCTGAGTGAAATTATCCGATGCGCGATCTTTTCGATGTCCCTTTACTACGGAGAAAAAAGAATAAGTAAACAGATGAATAAATAACAGTTGGAAGGAAACAGTAACGGAACGATAACGATTTGATCACTTACTGCATCCTAAATAAGGGACGCAGACCTCTCCTTTCGTACAATCGGTGTCCTTCTTGCAAATTTCATGGGTTTCCCGTTTGCGCCTGGTGTCCGGGATCTGCAGCGTGACTACGTCCGATTCGTCCTGTCAAGAGCAAGAATCTCAAGAAATTCGTCAGACTATCCTAATCTTTTTTCTCGTTGTTGGACAAACATTCTCATCGTAGAGATTCGTCTCGTTTAATTTCGACTCGACTATCTCGACTACTTTTGGAAACAAGGGTTGACAAAGTATATAACCTCGTATACTCTTTTCCACTCTCTGCTCTTCTTTTCTCTTCTGTTCAGAGGAGAAGGGGAGAGGGAAATTTCTTAATACCCACGGAGTGATTTACTACGAAAAGGATCGAATCGAAAAGCTTCTTTCTTACTCACTGACTCTCCACTGCGATCTCCTAAGCGGATCACGTGAACCTCCGGCACGTCCTGCGGGCGAAGGACCAAGGACGATTAGAACATGATCGCGATTTACCAGAAACGATTGGACTACTCGCTTGTTGGGTAGGGCAAGCTCGTATCTTCGTACCTTGTCGTCCTTCACGATGCATCGAGTCGCCGAAACAACGTACACGAGCAGTAGGATCAGAAACAGTCCCCTCATCCTTCGATCGTTCTCGCTCTCGCTCTCGTTCTCGTCCACGTCCACGCGCTCTCGAACACTGTTTCCTCGCCTCTTCCGGTATTCTCTCTTATATACGCGATCGATGCGTCACCCTCGTAAACCTAGTTCCATATTCTTACCGATACACCGAATTATTAGTAAGAAACAAATTGAATTTATCCGTGTCTCATATCCGAAGAATCGTTAAAAATGGGATTTTCGTCGGAGAGAAGATAGCAACGGCAGATAAGGCATTTTTCGCAATGTTTATCTAAATTGGAAACACGGAATGGCCGGTGAGAAACGGGCCGTTTACGATCGATGCTCGACGAGTTTGAAGAAACGAGTTTGTGGGGAGGACAGATTCGTGTCATCACGCTCATCGGTTGAAATGAATTTCAACGTGATACTCGTACGCGGAGGGGGAGAAGGCTTGCGTTCCGCCCTTGGAGGAGCGTGTAATTTCCGTTATCGTTTCGACGATGTGGTTACTTGGAGTCCATTAGCAATAGTCGTAGATTACGTGACGCTAATGACGCGATGGAGTTAATTAAAAACTCGTCCAACCGCCGCCGTTAAACATTTATCACGCGGTTCTCGAGTTCCGTTTATGACCCTCGACGCCGACGTAACGTAGCGTATTCGATCGTTCTCGTTTATTTTCCAATCACGATCATTCCTTTTTCAAACGCTCTTCCCTTCGCTCGCCTTCGATCATCGACGCTTCTTCTTCTTCTTCTTCTCATCGAGACGATTCCAGTTTCCAGTTCGTCTCTTCACGAGTTATCCACAAGATGATAACCCGGCCTCCACTCCGGTCGCGTCTCCGAGAGATGAAAGACGGCCGCGTTTGCATAGAGCGGTCCAAAGTTGCCCTCCGTCCGGAAGTCCTTTGTCCACGCTTTGATTACCAAACACCCTGGTCATTAGCTCGGCAAATAGAGAAGTTCACGAATATATACGTCGCGTTAACGAACGATGTGCATGGAAGCAACGGACTTCGTCCGTTTGGAATTTGCATTCGGAGGGGGGGAAATCCACTCGGATTCTCCGCGCTGTTAAAAACCACAGCCAGCGAGGACGCAGCTAAGGGTGGAACGCGCGATTTGTCAAATCTGAGAAACGGCGTTTCCTCGCCAAGAAAAGAGAGAGAGAGAGAGAGAAAGAGAAAGTATTTAAAGTAAGTAAGGAGGTGGGACGCGATTAGACGCGATTTCAACGGCATGCTTGGTAACTAAAAGCGTCGTAAGGTCGACGAAAGGGTTGGCGGAACGCGAGCGGGCCTCGACGGTAAACTTGCGTGGAATAAAAGGAGGAAAAAAGGGAAAGGGGTGGAGGGAAGGGAGGATCGTTGGATGGAAACGACGCAAGGAACGGGTGAAACGACGCTTAGCGATACAACTGGTTAAACGGTTGGCTCGGTGTCGGACACGGTTCAAAATAAGATGGAAAGGAAAAGGCGTCGAATTCACCGAGAGATCGTTCGTCAGTCCCCCGTATATTTAGATCCCGACTGTACGCCCTCTCTCTCACTTTCTTCCTCCTCTAACTATCCCTTTCCACCGTGATGTTCGCGCATTTAACGTAATGTACCTTCTCTCTCTCTCTCTCTCTCTCTCTCGACAAAAGTTCTCTTCTCCTAAATCTACGTACGTAAAATAAAATTGGACGCGGTCGATCGGGATTAACGTTTCGACGCGGGTTCGCCGGAGAACTTTATTCGAATTGTGATCGGAGTGGCTTGGAACAACCCGTGGTTGAGAATTTCGGTTGTTGGCGGTAATCCGTTTCGGGGGGGAGGGGGGGATTATAAGTTAAAATTTTACAGACTGATTACCAGTGGCGGAAGGTAGGAAATTATTTAATATCGATACGGTCCCGGTGTGTACCCTGTTCGGAGGGGCGGTCATGGGAGAGGGGGTCTATTATTTGATATTGATTTCGTTGGGTAGCGCGGGTTGTGCACACAGGTCTGTGTTGTACGCGATTCGAATCGTGGGAAAGCGGCTTAATTGGAACGATTATCCTCCCCAGTCAAAGAGATAGCGACCAGCATTTCACGATGCACTTACGTAACGATTAAACCGCGTGCATAGGATACGTTCGGGGCACATCGTTAACGACGAAACTAATGCGGGACGGAGATTGGCCGGAATAGAGGAGGATTCCCCACATCACGGCCGGGGATCCAACTCCTCCGCCCGGTTCCTTCCCACTTACGCGCGATATCTCGAACGGGCCCGGTCGCCTTCCTCCTTTATCGATACACTCGTATCGAAACAATCGCCGTAATCGTTCTTAATCTGTATCACGTGTTGTTAAAAAGCCGCTGTAATCGACCCGGCGGTAATCGACCCTTTTTTGTAGAAGAAACTGCGCGATAAATTATCAACGGTGATAAGAGCTGCGCGTCTTCACATAAATATATATATATATATATATCCATTTTTTTAAATACCGGTTTCTCGAGCGAACGGTAAGCAAACTTGTTGCGCGGACAGCTCTGATCCCTATTAAAAAAAATGTTGCATCGTAGAACGTCGAAGGGGCGATACGTCTTCCTCCATCGGCGACGCGTCGTTTTCGTCGAAAACAAACTGGCTCCGTTCATGGAGCACACCCTCTTCCTTCCTCCAGATATAGACTAATTTGGACAAGCGTCCCTCGTCTCCAGGGAGCAATGAGGGGAAGGGGGACCTTGGAAAGGAAGCGTTTCTCGTCTGGCCCCGGTGTAACCATCATTGAATTCTATTCCATTTCGTTCGACCAGCCCGCAGAGACGAGTCGCGAAACTTTTAATTTCGAAATGATCCCCTTCGTTAATTGTCGGAGAGAGTGGTTTCGAGTAATAAATAACGATGGGAAGGAAGATAAGCATCGAAAGATGGGATCCAGCGCCGTTTCTCAAACGTGGAAAGCTTTCGACGGTGAGCCATCATCGAGGATCGAGCGTGCACTATCGGCGTGGACTGTTGCGGAACCACCAGTTGTCGGAAGCCACCATAAATACACGCGTGTACGGGGCGAACGCGTGGCGGGGAGTTCGTGACTTAATCTGCGAGGGTATCTAGGCCGTATATACGGCCTCTGCGTATATACGCCGTTGTATATCGTAGATTTACGAGTCGATTCGTGCTTTCGTGCTTTTGGATCCTTTACCCTCTTTCCTTCGTCCACTTTCGATATATCCGGATCGTTGTTTAATATCCCCGATGCAACCGATACCCGCGATGCATTTGCGTAATTGAGCGCGCGCGTTTGCATTTTACCCGTCGATTTTTCGCCAACCGCTCGCTCAGACGTCCGACACCGCCGTTTCCGACCTCGCTATTCCAGATAAATAAGCAATAGGCCGACCCCTGCCGAGTAATCGCGGAAATGGTAGTCGAAATTTGATAGTCGATTCAATTGTGGAGAGAGAGAGAGGATATTCCAACTTTCGAAGTCGAGATAAAAGATCGGTTTTAACGCGATGCTCGAGCAATAAGCAGGCCGAAAGTTTCTCGATAAGCTCGGAAAAACGCGGAAAGAGAATAGAAGAGGTCGAGGTCGATCCAAGAGCCGCGTGCACACAGAGCCGCCCTATTCTCGCGGTTACTTTACTGGGAAAGTTTGGCGGCGAGGATAACGCGTGGAATACTCCCCGAGAACACGATACTCCACTCGAAGGATCGAAGAACCGATGCATTGCCTCTCTGGATTGCCGACAGTTATGGTATACGGATGAATGGGAGGGGATGCTGGGCGCCAAGCGACGATATATGCGTATATCCACGAGCTCTCCTCGGCGTCGAGCCGCGAAAATCCGCGCAAGGATCCCGAAAAGGCTCGACGGCCGAGCAATTCTCTCCTTTTCCTTTTTTTCCACGAATACGATTAAACGAACGATCCGCGATCCCTTCGACAAATCTCGTGCAACCGATCTCTCAAAGCGAAATTCCGTTCAACGCAATAGATACTTCTCGATTTATCTGTACGAAGCAGAGAACTTTTCCTCGCCCGTGGGGCGAGGATCCTCGTTGATCCCCGTCATTTTTCCTCTCGCCCCCTCACGGGAGGCGGTTTTCGAGTTGCGTCGTTGATGGCCCTTTCTTTCTTAATTGGACCACGTATTAATCCCCTTCAAGTATCCCATCCTCCCCTCCCTGGCCAGGACGATTTATTCGAGAAACGGTGGTTGGCCCCCCACGGTAAAAGAGGGAGATAAGCAAGACGGAGGAAAAGTAACGCGGAAGGGCCGCGGAGGATTACGCGGACTTAACTAGACGGACAGTGTCGGCCGAGAGGGAAACGTCTCTTGACGTTTTATCGCGACACGCGTTGCCTGCTCTTGCTCTCGTCCACAGGATCGGATTAAACGACGTCACGTGGGAATTATTCGCGACGCGCGTTAAATACGATAGGGCCGACGAAGGGGGAAAGGAAGGGAAATAACGCGCCGGTTTTGCGGCGGAGCAATGTCTGGAAATTCGACGATCGACTGGCAATATATATCACACATATACGATATATATGTGTGTGCAATAATTGGTAATTATTTGATACAAAGGGCGAAGAGGCGCGACCGTCGAGAGATTGGCGCGCTACGTATCGACGGAAAATATTCGAAATATAATTAACGCCCGCGACACCTTGACGTTTTATCCGTTTCCGGCCTGTTCTCGTCACGGTTAATTAATAATAAGCGTTTAATTAAGCGAAATGGATGAGCGCTTTCGCTGATTGCGTTCGCATTATCAACGGTTGTGTGCACGCGGCCATTTAATATCCCGTATACTGGGTGTGCCAGTGTGAACAAATCTCGAAATTTCATCGAGGAAAAATTTCGAGAATTCGACATCCCGTCTTCTCTGGAAAGGAAGAAATCTCAAACCTTTGATCGAAATTTCAAGAAAACTTGAAAACTTCGCGTTCTTTCAATCGCCTCCCCCGTCGGACGATGAGATTCCTCGAGTCGCGCGCTGATCAAACGCCATCCCCTTGCGAGTAAAATCGAAAAATCGGACGACGAGAGGCGCGAACGAAAGATGATTTCCCCTCGATTCACCGAGTATATATATTTCGGTCGGCGTGCGTCCATTTGCGGCGCGTTTCCACGGAGCGGCGCGCACACGTCCTCCGTCCTCCGGCCGACAATTCGGCCGGCGCGGTCCGTGTCACTGTCACAATGCAATCCACCGTTGAAACATATCGTTCAATTATTCCTAAACTAATATTTATCACCCGGGTGCCGGGCCGGTGGCGCATGGCCGCGCATTTATCGCGACCTCGCTCCGTATCGCGCACCATCCCCCGCTCCCCCGCGCCCTCTGAAATATGAACGAGAAACGTTACGACTTTGCCAGATTTTACGAGCCTGCCTCCCGTAATTCCACCCTACGTTCTACGTATATATATATATATATACGGCATATATATATGTATATACGTTACAGGAATCGTAAGGGAATTATAGAACGTTTCTCGGGTAGAAAGGAAGAAAAGAAGAATGGCGCGGAGGGGTCGAGTGGATCGTTTCTCGGGGCGTTGAGCGACGATACCCGAGGGCAAATGTCTACGAGCCACGGCGAGCCCGGTATCCGTCTTAATTTTCGAACGTGGTTCGTAAATAAGTTTGCGCACAAGTGGATCGCCGCCCCTCTAGGATGAGGGGGAGGGAAGGGGGCGGGGAGTGGCGCGTCTAACTGAATTATGGGAATTAGCGAGACGGTGATTTGGCAGGGGCGTCGAAGATTAATGGAAGGAAGAAGCCAGGACAAGGATCGAGATCGTTGGTCCCTCGTCAACAAGTTGCTCCTCCGAGTTTTTCCTCCATTGCCCTCCTTCGATTCGTAATTGTCTTCGTTATTGTCCATCGCGGAGGATCGCGGTGTCGTGCTTGTCGAGTTATCGGCCAGGTTCATCGGTCGGCGGAGATAAGACGATAATGAGATCGACGATTTTTCTTCGCTTCCCCGTTCCGTTTCCCCGTCGCGATAAAGAAAACTGATCGGAGTGGGTTGGGGGGGTTTTAATAAACGACGCGTGTCGTGCGTGCTCGTGCGTTCGTGCGCCGTGATTTCGATCGCGCGATTACCATCGAATTTCGCT
Organism: Apis cerana; assembly: GCF_029169275.1. Taxonomy (NCBI): domain Eukaryota; kingdom Metazoa; phylum Arthropoda; class Insecta; order Hymenoptera; family Apidae; genus Apis; species Apis cerana. Next base: position 10,755,030 of record NC_083855.1, on the reverse strand, counting down.
CTTCCTCTTCCCCGACCACGCGCCGGCTAGAGCACGATAATTAATAAACAAACTCATAGATATGCGATAGAGAGGGGAGAGCAGGTCGCGTGAGACGTTACGATGCGGCGAAGGGGTTGCTTATCGACGATTAGAAATGGCCGCGAATGGCCGCCTGTCGGGATGCCTTCCCCTATCTCCTATCGGCGGCTTTTTTCGAGCCTTCTCACTTCCCTCCCCACTCCATCCCCCTTCCTAGCCTCGACTTTATTCTCTCCGTTCGATGGACCGTCCTTTTTTTATTTCCGCTTCGAATCGAAAAAGCGACACCACTTAAGGGATGAAAAAGGTTTTAACGGGAAAAGTAAGGAGAGACGAGGGAAAAAGTGGTAGGCTTTGGGTGGGATGGGATGGGATGGGATGGGATGGAATTCGCGGTAAAAGTCTAGTTGTATCGGATAAAAACAAGGGTGAGTTACGAGCGAGGGGTGCGTCGACCGGTTCGATCTCTGTGCCCTCCTCGTCGAGTGGATAATTCGAGCGATACATTTGAATTTCCCGCCATTACCCCATCCTATCGCGCCCTCTCTTATTTTTCCCTCCCTCCCTCCCTCCACATCCCTTCCCGGCGTCATTAGAAATTTCCATTAGCTAATTACCGTGTCGACGGTTAGCCGCCTCCGCGTTTCTTGCGTTTTTCAACCCCCTCCCCCATTCGAAATGCTTGCCGAAATTAGATTTCCTCGCGTGGCCCTTCCTCTTGCAAGAAACATTTCGACAAGGTCAGGCCAATTAAAACTCAATTAACGAAAGGAGGGAGGTATTTACCGCGGAAAATTTGAACTCGAACCGAAAGATCTTATCCGTTCGCGATGTGTACGTGTATACGCGTCGTTCGTGGCAATCGTGGAATAAACTTGGAAATTAACTTACGCGAACTTACGTGAGAATTCTCGCGGCCATATATACGAATCCCAGTCGGCCGAAAGGCGGAGGCCAGGCCAGGTTTTATCATTTACACCGTAATTAACGCATGGCCGACAATTAGCCGCGATTAGAGCGAAATCGCGTGGAATAAATTACAGCCGGAGGAATCGAGAGACGGAAGTTCGTGCCACGAGTTACTCGTCTCCCCCTCCCTCTCCCGATATAATTCATCGCCTCCTGCTCTTCCCCCTCCTCTCGCCCAGCGATACCCTCGATTATTATTATTATTATTTCTCTAATTGTTCCCCCTCGTTCTCTGTTCCAGGTAAGTGGGACAATTGGCACTCCATTCGACTCGACTCGTCGTCGTCTTCCTTTTTCGCGCCACGATCCATTGGCAAAAACGACCTCCACGCTGTGCAACGTGATTCCAGATCGAGCGCTCGAGACCAATTGGCGACCGGTCCTAATTGATTCTCGACAGTCTCGAAAATCCTTAGAATTCCGCCCGTTTCGAGGCGTTTAGAAACGAGGTTTTGGCGCGACGCGTATTTCGAGGTATTTCGGTACGAGCGGTCAGCCTCCCGTTCGAGGGGAGAAGAGGAGAGAAATAAAAGGGGGAGAAGAGGATCGGTAACAGCGAGGGGCTAAGTGGGTAATGTAATGGGTCTCGGTTAACGCGAAAGCCTGCGAAAAACTGTCGGAGGGCGACAACGACGGAATTGTAGCTATTTCCTACGGATTGTCTTGGGGAGCGTATTTTTCGAGGGAGGGTGAGGGAGCCCGATCTGCCGATTTCCAGTAATCTTATTTACAGTGTATCTCGTCGACGAGAGAGGAACGCTTCCTTAACGCGCGTTAAAATTGGAACAAAAAAAGAGAAAGAAAAAGAGAAAGTTAAATTCGTGCGAATCCCGTTGAAAAATTGACGACCCCTTTTTTTCGTTTCGATACGAAGCTCGCTCGCACGGTATAAAAGTTTCACGGGTCAAGTTCAATTTCTGGCTAGGTATCCCGAAGGGCTGTGGCGCGACGTTTCGTGCTCGTTGCACGTATACACCGTGCACTATAGTTTCGGCGTAAACGAAATCGCCACGAGGGTTGTAAATGACCGTATCTCGTTCGCGTACGCTCGATAAATTATTTTTCTTTCTTTCTTTTCCTCCTTTTTTTTCTCCCCCCTCCGTTTTACGACTCTCCTCCACTTTTTTTGTATCGAATCCTCAAACTCGCGTATTTCAATCGTATCGGCGCACAATGCCGCGCGAGGAGCCGCGTTAGGCCCGAGTCCAGGCTGAGTTATAGGGCAAAGTTTTCGGCCGTGGCGCAATTGGAGGCGGCGCGGAAAACAAAGTTTTTGGGGAGGCGCCGCTGTTGGATCGTTTATACCTCCTCGCCCCAGTTTACGGTGGTTTAATTATCGGGTGTAAATCAAGTCTGGAGAGGAGGGACGAGAGAGAGAGAGTGAGTGAGAAGGGGAGAGCGAGGGTTCGTCGATAAATCTCCGCGACTACTTTGCACCGAAATAACCGAGACTCGCTGCGGAAAAGGCACGAAACTGTTCGAGGATTGACTCGTATCGCTCTCTTCTTAATTAATTTTTGCTAATCCCGCGGCTCGATCGAATCGGCCAACCGTCGGATCCAGGGACACCGGTTGTGGAAAAGTTTCGCGGAAAAATCGTGCGGCGTCGAGAAGTTCTTCGCCACGTCGAATGGTAATATTTGCATAAGTAGTCTGCGGGAGGATCGTTAAATCCGGGAATTAGAGAGAGAGTTGATAGATTTAATACCCTCGATGGAGAAATACGTACGAAATACCGGGAATATTTTTCTCGCGCTGCTTGATCTCAGAAAAAAAAAAAAAAGAAAAAGAAGTAATCATCCTTCTCCTTCTTTTTCCTTTTCTCTTCCTTTTTTCCTCTTCGTTCATCTTCGATCCGAAGAAGAAACAGTTATTATATGGAACGTTACGCCCTGTCGAGGATCGTTCATTGAAAGAGCTCGTTTCTCGCACGATCGAAGGGCTTTTCATCAACGAGAAGGAAGAGGAGGAGGGAGGAGAAGGTTTAGGCTTCTATCGAACGGCTTTTCGACGAGAATGTCTCGTCGAAAGAGGGAGAGGCGTTTTCCTTGAGCCGACCTCGCCGAAAACGAGGGATTTTTGGGAAACACCTAGCTCTCCCGATCCACCTTGGTAACGAAGGACACAGAGGAGAGGGAGAGAAAAGAGGAAAGACGCGCGGAATCTGGAGATTCCTCGACGAGGGAGGAGGGAGAAGATTCGATATCGGGCGGGAATCGATTTCTCGACTTCTTTCGCCGGACTTTGGCGCAACGAAATTCGATCGTCATCGAGAAAAGGCTTTCCTCGAGTACTCTTGGGTAGGCGGGTAGCGAAGAGAGAGGGGTGACTGTGCTAACGAAGCCACTCCCTCGTCTCTTCAGTGACCCTTGTTTCACTCCACTTTGCGCTCCAAGTTGCTGCTCTTCGTCATGGAAATTACTTCCGCGCGTGATTCTCATGACTGTCCATTTTTTTCTCGAATCTGAAGAATCTCCTCGAAGAGCACCTCGAAGGGCATCTCCGAAGATCGTCGACTCCTCGATCGCTCGAGATACCGGTATCGAGATATCGGTATATCCGATATCGCTCGATATTTAAAGCATTGAATCGGTGAAATTGTCGAATCGCGCTCCTCGTGGATGAGAGGACGATACGAACGTGGAGGATCTCGAGTCGAGGAATTTTTACAGAGGCGAGAGGAGGTGATTCCAAGTTCTTTGTCGACGATCCACGGGAGGAGATAAGCCTAAAGACAATAGGGTGCCGGTAGGAAATGACAGCGCACGGAAACTCGGAGATCCAAGACAGATTAAGGGTCGTGAAATCTTTCCCTGGTTCGCAACCTGACTGCCTGCTTTTTCCCCCCCTCACGGTATTTTATAAACTTGCCGAATCCTCGGGATCGCGAGGAGAGTGCCTCCTCGAGAGTTCTCGACACACTTGCCGAGGATACGGAGCGAGATGGAGAAATGGATGCGGAGGAAGGGACTGGTTCCCCTCTCTCTTCGTGACACGATAAATCCTTCGGAAGTTGACGGAGGCACGATGCTGATTCCGAGGAAAAAAAGAGAAAAAGGAAGAAAAGGAAGAAGGAGAAAAAAGAGGTCCACTTGTTCCTTCCGTGGCCACTTATGCGGGCGAAAACGCTGAATCGTAGCTAAATTAAACGCACCCTCCCTATGTATTTTTCATAAAGTCGCCGAGAGGAGGAAATATATATATAACGGTGTATACACGAAACTATAGCTCTTTATTTTCGAAGCGCGAATGCACGGAATGTACGTTGACACTCCGTTCATTCGGGGTCATAACTCGGCCACTGTTAATCACTAACTGCAACGAGACGACGCGTTAATCCCGCGAAGCAAAGCCGATCTGGAATCTATGCAAATACAATTACCCTCCTCTTTGGCATCGAGCTTCGGCTCGCAGCTCTTGGCATGGAGATCGGTCGGTCCTTATCAGCTCGTTCTTCAGAGTATCCTGCAAACGAGGCGGGATCATCCAGGGGACTATGTTAATGCAATGGGGGAGAGCCTTATCCCGCGGGATTAGCCGGGTTCGCGGCTCGTTCTTCTCCTTTTTCTTCTTTCCCCGCCTTCTTCTCCTCTCCCTCCTCCCCCTCCTCCCGCTCGGCGATCGATCGGCCACCAGTTTTCCACCCTCTTACTTATTTTCTAACAATCCGCCGCAACGTTGAATAAATTGAAAATCCCGCTAACGAACTCTCCGAATAATCACTTAGTTATCAACCCTGTCTACCTGGGCGGATCTGTCGGGGAAGTAAACTCGTATCAAGGGAAGAGAAACGAGATGCAACAACCTTAACAACGTCCAAGACACTCGAGCGTCCCTTCCGCGTCACGTGGAGGTTCTTATCGAATAATTATAATCCGTGGACAGTTCCGCTCCCCTAGTTATTAAATTTATCGAGGCCTCCATTCCTCCCGTTAAAATGCAGACCGTTTCCGCGAACGCAGGATGTTTTCGCAAAGCGAAACGGTTGTTGGCTCGCGCCAAAAATAATCGCCGCGCCTCCCTGCTGACCCAAGTTCTCGCTCGTAAAAACAAAGTTACGCTGGTTACACGCTGCCCTCCCCCTCCCCTTCCTTATCTGCCTCGTGCCGGCCTGGTCATAACAGGCGCGGAGATAACAGTTACCCCGGGTTAAAGCGCATCGAAAGCGATGCACACCCTCTCGAGGCCTCGCTATCGAAAGATCCTAATCGATGGAAACCTCGAAACGAGAGCTTTATTGCCAGTTTCCGTTCCGGAATCGGCAGCTTCCATTCCCTTCCTCCTCCTCCTCGTAAAGAAAATTAACCTCGGTACTTAACTCTCTTCTTCTCTCGATTCTCCTCCTTTTCTTTTTCTTTTTTTTTTCTTATTCCTTTGAGATCCCCGCGAGGATAGCCGTGGACGCAGCTCGCGTTCGGAATCTCGATGAAACGCTAGGTTTGTAATACGGTTTGTAAGGGTATATTTAGAGTAGACAGATAGGGTTCCGAAATGGCACGGTACTCGTGCGTGGCGGTCGGGGAACAAGTGGAGGGCGGTTTAAAATAACGGTGGCAACCACCGGTGGCTGGTGGCCCTTGCGCCAAGATTTTTATGACCGTCGAGTGTTCCCTGCTTAGCCGCCAGTTAATGGCGCCAGACGACGTTTGGATATTTTATTTTCGTTTATTTATTTATTTATTTATTTTTTTTGTCGCTCCACGAGAAGAGAGTAGACGACGGTACATTGTGTCCCTTAACCGCGACGCACAGTTCGCGGTAAGTATAGATAGATCCGAGCGAATCCTCTTCCCTTTTTCCATTCCCTTCCTTTCAAACCATCCGTGGATCCGTGGACGTAGCGCGGCACGCTTTCGATTTACTCGAAAGCGCGATCGAGCGTGCCCGAGCAACGTTGTAAAAGTCAATCGATCTTACGCGCATATAACCCCGGAAAGATTATACACGGGCGGAAGGAGGGTGGCGCTTGAATTATGCACCCTGCAAATAGTCTCGGAGTAGTCACGTACCCTGATATATCCGTTTTTGCACGAGGGAGGGGAGGACGCGATCGGGGATTGTCAAATCGCGTTAAACCGCTCCCCCCTAGCCAGACCCGATTACGCTCAATCGACCAATCTTTCGTTATATATATATATATAGATCATGCTCGATCACGCTTCTCCCCTCCCCTTTAAGCAGAATTTAATCGATTCCGATCGAGCGGCTCGTCTGTTAACGGCGTGAAAAAAATTTATCGCTAATGAGAGGAGGGGGAGAGACCGGTCGAAGGGGTATTAAAATAGCGGCAGGGTGTCGTTGGAGGCGCGATTGTCCCCCCGTTTTTTCAAGTTAATCGGTGGCAAATTTGCCCTTTGATTCCTCGACGCGGCGGTCAATTAATGATCGGCGGAGGGGGTGGAAGGGAAATGTAATTAATAAAAGAGCGGGCACGAGAGGAGGAGAGGGGACGAACATTTTGCAAAGGTCGAAGAATCGTAAGACGAGGCTTCGTGCCGATGTCACTTCCGGCCCCGCGGATACAATGGCGCTTAATCGAGCGGAACAGGTTACGGATTCGATCCGGTTTTCCTCTTACGTTTTCCTTTTCAATCCCTGTGTGGCGGAACCGAGTTTTATCGCGATCTTTCGCTCCACTAGTTTTCGAATTATTCCCGCGCAACATTCCCGCTGGAAAGAGATAAAAATCGCTTTTTTTCTTTTGCCAAACGAAAAAAGGATCGAACGATCTTTCTCCGTAGCTGAAAACCATCCAGGAAGATGTGCATGCGAGATGCACACGTCCATCGATGGAAAAAGTTCGTACGTTCGTACGACGAAATTCCCTTCGTGTTCTACTCGCGCTTTCAATTTCGATTTCCGCCGACGTTTTAATCACCGTCGATAACTTTTCCGATATATCGATTTCATCCTCGCCGCAACGCAATCACGCAAAAAGAAGCGATTCGACATCGAGAGTGGCGGGAATGAATAATTAATTTTTGCACGGCGCCTTTCGCCAAAACGGGTCAGCGTGCATGCGTCTCGTGTTCATGTTCGACGCACACTCCGTTATTTCCAAAGACACGATGCATCGTCGACGAAAGCGTCTAATTTCCATACGCGCCTCGACTCTGTATTTGCCTCGTATTCTGGCCTTGTGAATTCGTGTCTACTTCAATTCCCGGGTATCGTACGTGCTGGAGAGAGCACGGAGAGACGGATGTTGACGTTGTTCGACATATTGTCCTGATTTTAATCGACAATCTTCGAGTCGGATGACCGGCCAATGGAGTTTTCTTCAGCAACATTTTTCTTTATTCGAACGACGTGTTTTTTCACTCGGTTTCCCTTGCCTGCCGGGATAAACGGGATGTTTCACTTGCGATCCTGCTTCATTCTTTCTCGTTAACTTCGCTTGCTCTTCCTCGATGAATTGAACTCGACCAACGTATATATACATATATACGAGTCTACTCGAGGTAGAATTTATTTCCAATTTTAAACGTTATAATTAATATTGGGGAAGAGGGTGAAATTCGATGATGAAGTTATATCGTGCTCGTTGCGATTCGCACGAATCACGTGTCGTGTTACTCGTGTAACTTAGGTTTCCGTGAGCATGGTTCACGGCCAACAACTGCGTGGACCGGAAATGGGTCAAAGGCGATCGATTCCGCGCGATCACGCCTGCTGTTTTATCGCCGCGGCGGGGTATCCGGAGGTCATTAACGCGGCAAGTATTTTCGCCCCGTTTAAAGACCACTTACCTCTGCTACGAACAATGATAAGCTTTCTCTCGATAAAATGCTTGATACCGCTCAAAAACTCTCCGTTTCTCTCGAATCGAACGTTAGCCAAGTAAGCGTTTGTCCCAGTTTCAACTCGTCGATCATCTTCGTGTTCGTATCGTTCTCTCTATGGAAAATTAGGCGAAAGAGAGATGATCGTGATTCGAAGAGAGGGAAAGAAATCAAGAAAAGAAAAAAAAAAGGAAGAAAGGAAAGTTTGCGAAGACATTTGTCGATTCGAGCGGACGAATAAGCAACGAACGGAGGTTTCCAACGTTTCGAATTAGCCGTGTTATTTTTCCGAAGAAGTTGATGTTGATCGAAAGAAACGCTTCCCGCTTCAGACATTTGTCCCGGTCGGCGGAAAGAGGGCAAACCCTCGGGCACGGTTGGCCAAGCTACGTCCCACGGGAGTGGCAAACGTTAGGTCGAGGATCGTGGAGGGACGTGCGAGAGATTTGTGTATTTTGACGAGTTTCGGCCTCGTTGGAAACCGGATGTCTCCACTCGACTCGGCTCGAGGCGCGACCATCTGTCTCTTCGCCCTTTGCTTCTCACTCTCCTGTCCAGGACGCGTCCTTATAAATGCAAATAACCGTTTCTCGCTCCTTTTTTCTCTCTCCCCGTTCCCCTCTTTTCACCCTCTACTTAATTAGTAAGAGGGATCGAGGAGGAAATTTATTTGGTCGCGAGTCTCGCTCCCCCGCCCCATCTCTGGGGGAGGTCGCGTCCTTTCGCATCCTCGAAAATCGACAGACCCGTTCGATTCGTTAACTCGATTCAACACTCGCACTTGTACCACGATTGGATAAGTTTATCAAGGATGATGTGTCAAGGCGGGTGGGTTGATTCGAAAGGGTTGATTCGAACGGAAGATGATCCGAAGAATGCGGGGATTCGGGGGGAGGAGCGAGGGCGAAGGGCAGCAGGTATCGTAAACACGGTGACAAGTTGGTTTCGAAGGGAGGATCGTTTCCTTTTTCTCCTTTTTTAGAGAGAACGATTCCGATCGTCCGAGGGAAAAAGCAAGCGTGGAGAAAGCGGGAGGTGGCGCGTGCGCGAGCACTCACCACCGAGGCTCGGCTTTGCGGCGTGGTGGCACGACGCCAGGCGTCGTCAGTAGCGCGGCGTGCGCCGTCACACTCGCACGTTCCTCCTTCACGAGCCGCGCACATTCCCATGTAGCTCGCGTTGGCGCACCTTCTGTCCACTCTTCGATCCCTCGCGCGTCACCCGTCTCTTCTTTTCCCTCAAAATTTATCCAACTCCGTTCCCCGACGAGCACTCGTCCCGCTCGACTCGCCGAAAACGAAAACGAAGGGACCGACCGTGATAGAGGAACTTTATTTTTCCACACAACAGTGCGTTCTCCGTCAGTGATGTGCGACCAAAAGGATCTCGCGCGACCTCTTCCCATTAACGAGAATGACGCGAGAAAATAGGAAAGGGGGGTAAGAACCGGTAAAGAGAACTTGGATTCGACGTGGAGCAGCGGCAGCCGAGCCGGAAAATAATTAACGTCGAAAGAGGAAGAGTAAACGTAGAAGCAAAGCGCGACGTGTGTATATATATATATATGTACGTATAAATCGATGGAGAGAATTAAGCGGGAAGAGGAAGCTAACTGCGCGTTTCGCCGACTGTAAACAAATAAGAGAGGACTGCTGGACGACAAGCAACGGTTTGACGCGAACCGTTTCGAGCAAGTTTTTGCCCTCTCCCTTCCCCCTTCCCTCCAGCCCAGTGTTGCGGGTTTCGTGCAGAACGGTATTGAATACGCGGGACGGTGCGTTCGCGGTTATCGCGGCGGAATAAATCGCGATAAATTGCCGGTTCGTGCGGAGCGGCGGCTGCACACGTTATACCACGGCCTCCTCGCACGTGTCGCGCTTCCACGGTGAAACCGGCTCCTCGTTTTCCTCCACCTCGAGTCCACCACCTTCGTCGGTTTATTGCGCCGTTTACTCGCACGGCCGCGTGTCGCTCGTCGATCGCTCGTCGATCAGTCGAGCTTCCAACTCCCCCAAACCTTGATAACAACTTGCAAAACATTGGACCTCGATGGACTTCGCGCGATACTCGTCGTCGTCGTCGAGAGGATTCTCCCTTCTTGTGGATAATTTGATTCGCCGTTCGTCGATGAGATCGGTTGATATTAACGGTTGATCGATGGTTGATCGGGGCGCGAGGAAGAGGTGTGACAAAAGGTGTGTTGTGAAAGGCTAAAGATCACGCTGAAGTGAGGTTGATCGTGCAAAGGAGATCGCGTAGGAGGCGAAGGAAAGTTGCTCCCGTGGAGAGATCGGTGGAACGACATGGCGACTGGACAGCAGCAGGAGGGCAAGGAATCTCCCAGGTATTTCTTTCGATCCGTATCCGATCGTGGCGTGGAACGCCATCGCTCTGCTCGTCCGGATAATTCTCGGTTCCCTTGGAGGAATTCTCGTAAATTCGATCGACACGAGTCGTTTTTTCCCCGTAACATTTCTCATCACCGCGAGCAATTCGAAAGGAGAAAAGAGAGTGGATCGAAACGATGGACGAATCGTGTGCGATCCTCGAGGATCGGATCCGAGGTCGTTTCCGGCGGAAGAGAATTAAACGTGGACGATAATAGTGGAGCAAGTAAGCAGCGCGTAGGTCGATCGGTGGCGCTCGTTCTCGCGCGATCGACCGTGTGCGGAGCTGCACACGTGCACTCTCTCTCTCTCTCTCCCTCCCCCTCGGGCCTCATGGAGGATAATGACGGTGGGAGGGCGAGAAAGGGTGGCGAATGCGAAATTGCAAACAAAACTTGAAATGCGCGTCGCCGTGCCGGACGACATAATAACTAATTAAAAATACGCAAATTGCCGCGCCTCGTTAACGAGAATAACGTTTCCCGCGGCCGGGATTCGGACGCCGCGGAGAGGAGAGTAATTATTCGCGATTTCGTCGCGAGACATTCGGCCCGGGATCGATGCACGCCCGAATTCGTTTGATACGTTTCACCGGACCGTGATGAAGCGCTCGCGAGACACGCGGACGAACGGTTTAATAGAGCGCGGAAATTTGCTAGCGGAATCGAACGGATGCTGATGACGTCGGGCTGAAATTGGCTGGTAACGCGTAACGAGTAATTATCTTTTTTTCCTTTCCTTTCTTTACTTCTATCCTTTGTCCAGAAATCGATCCGAAACTCGTGGGATGAACTCGTGGGAGGAGAACGAGATGCTTCCTTGCGCGATACTTTCTTTTTTCTCCCCCACATTTTTCCAACGTAGATGGCCTAGTAGACGCGGTTTCATCGCCAGCAGCGATAGCACGGTAGATGAGAATGGTGGAGAAGGAGGAAGCGCGCGAGGCGCATCTGTCGCGATGCGGTAAATAATCCCGTGGCCGCGGCGAAATACTCGAGATCAGCTGAGAAACTATCCAAGTCGCGAATGCCGGTGGAATTTAATCCAAGCACGGGAACGTAATCTCGAGAGTTTGCCGGTTGGTGACAAACACGGGGCGGCAAATAAGTTTTCCTTCTCGAGGAGAGGAGCGAGATAGACGAGTGTGTTGGGTGGAGGCGATGGATGGATAGAGGAAAGGACGTGGAAGAAGGATCCTCGTAATTTTTCCATCGACCTTTGGTCCTCGAATGGCCCCTCTTTACGATACTCGCCTCCACTTATTACGATTCACCGTCCTTCCCTCCAAAGAGGAGACTCCAATACTCCGGATATTGTACGAACGCCGCGGCGCCATCCGATTATTTTCCTTTCTCTCTCTCTCTCTCTCTCTCTTTACCTCGCCGTGCTAGTCCGGTTATTACGAAACTCGCTTTCAACGAAGGGCGACGGTAGTGGTGGTGCGGAGGCCCCACCTATACCGCGGCACACCGGAGAAAAATGTCGGATGTATGCCCGTAGGGCTTTGTCATTTTCGTCGCGGGCTCTCGCTCAGCTTTTCCGCGCTTTTCTACTCGGCGCTCGCGCCGCCATCGGCGAGAACCCTCTTCTTCTCGGCCGTGGCGCGCCACCGGCAATGAAAATACGCGCGGCACACTCTCTCTGCCCGCCCCTTTATTTTTGCCGCGCGATATATATTGGCAGCTCTTTTGTACGCGTCTCGCGCCTCTGGATCTCGCGTCTGCCGATCTCGAGACCGCCTCGAGCGGATCGCGAATTCGATTTCGCGCCACTTTAATCGGCCGGGTGTATCTTTAATTAAGTCCTGTCGTGGTTTCCCACCATTTATATATATAAAAATATTTCGGTTTTTATCGGGCGGAAGTCCGTTCGAAGCGACGCAAGGATTATCGTTCCGAGGGAAATCGATGATTGCCGATGGGCGAAGCCTCGAACAGGGTGTGTACCTCTTCTTCGTTCGTACGAGGCTATCTCGACGTCCATTCTCGTCCTTTTTAACCGCGATGTATTCCAATCGCGTCGAGAGTCAAGCGTTTCTTTCGAATCGTGCGAAAAAGCGCGTGGTCATAGCGTAACAGGTTCCCGTTGTTCCCTCGCGTTCACAATCAATTGGTCACGGACTCGATCAAGGATCTCGAGACGAATTTTTCCCCTCGCGAGAGAAAGAGAATTGTTCGATCGTCCGGTTGGATATGGATCGAGGAGGAATTAAAGAGGAAAGAAAAATTGGCCGAGAAGAAAGGAAGGGAGGGAAAAGGGAGGAAATACGTGACACGACGAAATCGATAAGGAGAAAAAGGGGCGATGAATTTCATTGGCGGAATGGTATACTACGTGTGTAAGTTTACGCGTGTAGTTCGCAAGAACCGGCTGTTTCCTACCCTTCGTCTCTATTTGTTTATCTCTGTCTGGCCGGCCTTAAGCTTTTCTTGCTGCGGATCTGCCTCGTGTTTGTACATCTCGCTCATCGTTCCCTTTCTCAAGATCTGCTTCGATCGTCGGAAGAAGTTTGCACAGCCAAGCCTCTGATACATTTCCTTCTCTTCCTCCCTCCTCTTTTTCTCCGCAAAGAAGAAGGAGAAGGGGAAGGGTTGGAGGCTCGACGCCCTGCGTCGAAAGGAAAATAATAAATCTAATATTAATCCCATATTCCTGGCCTAGGTCCGTTCTTTGATGCTCGACCGGTCTCCTTACGGGAACATCGAGATGATAGAGGCTCGCGAGACGGGAAACGGAGAAAATTCCACGTCCCTCGCGACTGTGCCGAACCCCGGAACCAGGGGTGGAAAACGCTGAATCTCATTTCGACCGGTTTTTCTTTTTCGTTGGAAATTTGCGGCCGGACCGCAGCCGGAACGAATATCCTTTTTCTCCTGTTTCCCTTCTTCTTTCTTTCTCTCTCTCTTTCCTCCCCTTCTCCCTCTTTTCTCTCTCTCCACGCGTGCAGATCCGTCCGGTAACGTTACATAATACCTATTTTGTCGAGTCTTTTACCGGCGGTCGGTGACTAACGAACGATTCTTCGCGGCAGAAAGGAAAGTGTCTCGTCAGCGTGAGGCTGAAAGGATGAAGGAAAAGCCTGTCGCGAGGTTGGCCCGAAAGGCTGCGAAAATTGCTCCCCTCCCCACTCCCTACCCACTATGCACCCGCGAAAGACTACGACCCGCGCGTAATTTGTTTCCTTCTCTTCTCTCCCCTCCCTCCCGCTTTTTTCCCCACTGTTCTCCATCCTCTTTCTCTCTCGTTCGATAACCCCTCCCTCTCCTCCCTCCGTCTCGCGCGTATTTTCAAGAAGCAGCCGGCTAATGAACCCCAAACGTCGAAACGGACAGCACCGGCTCCTCTCCTCTCCTCTCCTCTCATCGACCAATATTTCTCGAGTCGAGTCGAGTCGCGATCCACTCGTTCCATCTAATTTCGTGGCGTCTTGGCGAAACAGACGTCGAGTCCCACTCGACTTCCCCGCGCTCCCCCCTCCCCAGAGCCCCGTTGGCATTTCGTCGTCGCGTCTTCGATATTCCCGTCACTTCCCGTTGACACGTAATTATTCCGGCATTTTACAGGGAGGGGGGAGGGGTGAACTCGCCCCGTTTATCTCTCGCGGTACCCTCCTCGTCGTAACACGCCTCCCCTCCCCCTCTCTCTTCTTTTCTCCTCTCCCCAGTGCAAATCGCCGACGAGGAAACGAATACGGGGGGCGAGGCGAGGCGGGGGGAGCGGCTCATACGCTTTAATTAATTACTTTTCGCCTCCGCGTTGGCGGAAGTTTCCTTTGGAGAAGGGAGGGCGCCGGACTCTTGGTGGCGCGCGACTCCATTACTTTCGTCTCTTTGAAAATTAGTTGGAGCATCGCGGCCTCTCTCGAGGTTGGCGCGGCCGCGTGGCCGCGCTCGCAAGGCCCGGCGCCGGTTAGTTAGACGGGGGAGGCGAAGGGAGGGGACGAAGCGGCGGCGGGCTAAACTCGCGCATAATGACGGCAGATTGAAAAAGTTTGGCGGGTTGGTTGAACGGGGCGAGAGCTTTTCTCTCTCTCTCTCTTTCTCTTTCGCTCTCTCTTCCGCGCGGGAAACATCGCGGTTCAACCGGCTTAAACGGAGGTTATACGCGATTATCCCCTTTTTACCGCGTGCCTCCGCGCCGGTTCTGTGATACTCGAAAGCCGGAAGCGCGAGAACGGCGCCAATAGAATTCTGGACCGGAGGAGGAAATTGGGGGGAGGGGTCGAAATCACCGATCGTTGGCTAATTCTTTTTGGCTCCACGTGTACTGCTCCGCGGTGTTGACGTGTTTTCTGATCGTAGAGAAAGAAGGGAGGCACACTTATCGTTAAGATCGTATTCACACGCCACGGGAGACAAGCGGAGAAGGAAATAAATATTCGCGTTGTTAGTATTTTTCTCCGGCGTTCTCCCAAGAAAATTTGCCTTTCAAACGAGGCGCCCCATCGTAGAAATATGTTTCTCGAGAGAGATAGAAAGAAAGAGAGCGTGGAATATCGCGTGAATACAGAAGCGACAGCGCCTGGGAGAAAAAATAACACCGTGGAACACGGCCGTTAATTACGGTTCTTTTATTCAGATCCACTCTCCCGTGTATCCGTGTATACGGTCGAAGGACAAGGATAACGGGTGGTGCGTTCAATGAAAAAAAAAAAAAAAGAAAAAAGAAAAGTCCGACGTCGAGCTAAGGCGAAGCTAGTTCTTTCGAAGTCGGGATGATCGAGTCTTGGCGGAGAAAGGAGAATAAGAAGAAGAGGAGGAGGAAGGAGAAGAAGGTTGGCCATCTTTCCAGCTTTGGCAGAGTCGATCGAGTCCATTCGGGTTAAACCGTAACGCGGACCGTCACCGATTACGGACTTATTTATCGGTCCTATTGTCCTCGTCCACGTTTGATCCTCGGCCATCTCCCCTCGTTTCTCGCGTCAAAGACTCGACGCGCCCCTTCCTTTCCCCCGTCGCGACGTATTACCTTTCGCGTTCGATCGGGCTGTCGCTCGCTTTTCTATCCGCGTCGGTTTTCGAGTCGCCGGTAATTTGTCAATCCCCCTCCCCTTAACCTCGCCGGTGCGCTCTCCTGAATCAACGTTATCTTTTCGCCCGAGCGTTTCGCGAAAGAGTCACTCGCCGTTAGAGAAGAGTGCGTTCACCCCGATTTCGTCAGTGATTTTCCATCGTCGAGCATCGGGAAACGAGTCACGTGGAACGATAGGAGCGCGTCGGTGCATCGGAAGAGAAACGCACTCGTTGGAAGGAAGGGGGTAGAGAGAGAGAGAGAGAGAGGGAGAAAGAGAGAAAGCTCGAGACGAAGAAAGTCTTCCTTTTCGAGAGAAATTACATCTCGGGCTTATACACGCGGCTAGATGAAAGTCAACTCGGAATGCGCGTATAGAGATAGAGAGGGAGAGAGATAGGGACGGGGGGAGGGAAAGAGGATAAGTCCACCGAAACGGCCAATGGCCTCTTCTTTCGCCTTGGTCCCCATCCCCTTCTCCTTCTTTGGAAAACCGATATCCGCTGAAAGAGGTGTCTGTGGCACATTTCTTCGGTGTGTATATATCTGGACGACGATGCAAAGTGCACAAAAGCGACGAAACGTCGTTCGAAATAGCATTTTACAAGCCGTTCCCGATGTACATCCATTTGTATTCGTCCCTCCTCTCTGCCTCCTTTCTCCCGGCCCACAGCTGGGGCTACGTTTCAAGGGGGAGGACACGCGCGAGGATCGCGTATATACACGTATGCGCGCGTGTACACAGATGCGCGCGATAGAACATCGGGAACGATACGGGAGGAAAAGCGTCTTACGGATACCGATGCGATTCCTCCACGCAAATCGCTCTTATCCCCCTCCTCTCTTTGATTTATCGCGATGTCTCTTCGTTTTGACCAGAGAGAGAGAGAGAAAGAGAGAAAGATTGCAAGGATTTCAACGATAACGAGCGGTAAAACACGGACTCTCGGATCGCCCTTCTTAATCAACGTGTCCTATCTACCATACGTTTCTAAATCTTTCAGTTCGAGTTAGGAAAAAACTTTTCCTTTTCTCTCTCTCTCTCTCTCTTTCTTTTCGGTTGTACGAGCTTAATCCACAATAACCCGTTTCTCGCGGCCATGGCCATGACCATGAATCTTTGTCGAGAATTCATTTTCCCCGGGCAGAGACAGCTTAATCCGGGGGCGGGGTTGCCGCGCGAATAGCAAAACCGAGCGAGCAAAGAAGAGTGGAAAAAAGAGGAAGGAGGAAGAAAAAGGAGGAGGAGGAGGGGGAAGAATAAGAAGAAAACGGTCGGAAGTTTCTTAATTATGCGAGTGCCGGATAAGCCTCGGTTGAACCGAGGTCCGCCACTGCGACGTCTCTATTTCGGCCCTCTCGTCTCACCTCTGACTACACCTCCACTCTTCCCTACGTGACGTGCACGTTGAACGTCCGACATTCGTCGCTCGATACATACCTCGAGGGGTCTTGTGCAAGTCTGATCTCACGTCCCTGGCCGTCCCTCCTCGTCGCATCGCCCTCCTCCTCCTCCTGCTCCTCCTGCTTTGAGCTTCTTCATCGTTCCATCCCCCCCTCGTGCTCGATCCATCTCTATAACCTCTCCCTCTTCCCCTTCCTCCCTCAGGTTATCCGTGCGTCGCGTTGCGTGGCACCGTCGATATGGAAATGGAAGATCGATAGCATTGTTTCTCGGTGCAAACCGCGAAATTGGGTCGTATTTTATTTGCCGGGGAGGCATCTCCCATCCACGACTTCGTCCCTTTCTCACGACACGGTCACGGGGGACTCTCGGTCAACCCCCGCACACGCCCTGATTTATTGATCGCCGATCGTGCCTTTCCTTCCACGATATTCATGATACGATCGCTTCCCTGCCCATTATTTCCCCGAAGCGGAAGAAGCTCCCCTCCCCTCCCACTTCTCCACCGGATCCATCCCGTTAAAATAGCCAGAATTCGTTCGAAAAGTTCTCTCGATACGAAACGGCAGGTGCATGGGTCCCGTTCGGGTCTCCGTGGAGGAAAGATTCACCACGGAAGGACGATCGTCAAGGATCGACACGTAAGAGGGAGCTTGGGATGGAAGTGTACGTTACACGCGATTAAATTTCACGCGGGGAGGGTGTGGGAAGTTGGCATAGGTGATAATGGAGACGCAACAACGCTCGGCGGATCATCGAATTACCGGGGGAAAGCGGGGCTCCTGGCGAGACGCGTGGTAAAATCTAGATGAAAATTACGGGGAAACGAGGCGAGTTACGTGCCCGGCATATTATTTCCGGCGAGGCGAGAATGCGGGGCAGAGGGTGGGGTGGGTCGGAACGAATAAAAAGAGACGGAGAGCGCACGGGGAGAGGGGGGTGGGGAGCGTGACTATCGCGTCTATTCGTATTACGTTATGTCAAAGTCGACGCATCCATCATACACCCGGTGACACTCGGCCTGTTTTTCATCGGTGAGGGCGCGCACACGCGCGAAGCAGCGCGAACCCGAACGCGGATCCACCGCTCTTCCCCGGGGACGGAGGTCCCCCCGTTGTCAGGCAACCCGGTGACGTGACCTCCAAGGTGATGACGACGACGACGACGCTTTCAGGAATATTCCCAGAAACGCGTTTCTCCTCCGCGGTAATTTCATCCTTGTCATCAGTCAACTTTTTCTTTTCTCTCCTTTTTTTCATTTTCTTTCTTTCTTCTTTTTTCTCCTTTCTTAAGAACTATTCCATTCGATATCGACGAACGAGTCGTGATTTTCGTTTCTTTTTCGTGCTTTCGAATTACGCGGATTAAGGTTATGTTATCCGTTGTCCGACGTTTCAAAAGTTTTCGAAAGGTATTGGCGTGAAACGAAGGAACGGTTTCGATTAACGAGAAGCCGGGCCAAGAACGCGGCTCTGTCTCTTTGAAAAATGAATTACGAGCGTGGAGGGACGAGCTACACGAGTCGGACAATTTTAATTCGGCGGATCGCGGAGAACGTTAACTTTGTCGCCCATAACTCACGCCGTCTCGCGCGCACTCCCCTAAAGATATTTTAATTGTTCGAAAATTGCGAATACGCCGCTTTCGCGCCGCGTCCTTTGATCTCCTCGTCGTCGCGCCACGAAACGCTCGACGATACACCACGAGCGGGGAACCATCGATGGCTTCGAAAAAAAAGAAAACCAGTCATCCAAGAGATTAAGGAGGAACGCGATTTTCTTTTTTCTCCGTCAATCAATCCATTTCGATACTCTTCCTTTTTTTCTTCCCCTCCATTTTTTTCGCGGCAGGGAGGAATTCCAACGGTGATTGGAGGAATCCTCTTCCGCGTTGGCTTCTCGTTAACGGGCTGGCACCGGCATCGAGCGGATTATTCCCAATTATTTCGCGTTCCGTCTATCGACTTGGCGATAAACGGTGGAACTGTTGCCTCCAAGTACCCGGGCGACAATTAATCGCGCGTATCGCGCAAACGAGCCGGGGATTGTTACTTTGCCAAGCGTCGCGCAAAAAAAGAGTGCTCTCGAGGGAGAGATGTCCCCTTTGATGTTGCGCGACTTTCTCTCTTTTTCTTTCTCTCTTTCTCTCCATTATCGACGCCGCACGGAGAAGATATTCGCGATCAAAAGTAGTAAAGCGCGTTCTCGGTCACGCGACGACCACCTTCTTCCATCACGCGGAAGGGAGGGAGGAAAGCAAACGTCCGTGAATTCCACTCGAGGCAAGAAACCATTATCTTTCTCCGACAAAGAGTTTCAGGATTCGTAAGTTGTTGCGTTAATCGTAGAAGAAACCCGACATCCAAAGTGCGAAACTCTCGAAGACGAAGAAAACCGGCAGAGTCGAAGCCGCTTTCATCGCGCGCACGACGAAGGCGGAGGAACGAATCTCTGGTAGTCCGATTGTTTCTCTCCGCGGTGAGAGCGGCGAACGAATGGCCACCGTTGCTCTAATTACCGATTCGAACGCAAAGGGAGGCCGGCGCAAATCCTCTTAGCGCGTGTGCCGAGCTGACCGTTCTCTCTCTCTCTCCCTCTCTTTCTCTTCGCGAGATTACGCGGAGAGCAACAAGCGAGGAGGAGGAGAATCTTTGTTGTATATGTGTGTGTATGTGGTGCGTGCGTGA
This sequence comes from Apis cerana, assembly GCF_029169275.1. Taxonomy (NCBI): domain Eukaryota; kingdom Metazoa; phylum Arthropoda; class Insecta; order Hymenoptera; family Apidae; genus Apis; species Apis cerana. Next base: position 10,735,770 of record NC_083855.1, on the reverse strand, counting down.
GGGAGAGCAGACAGGAGAGGCTGCGGAGGGAGGAGGAGGAGGAGGAGAAGGAAGGCGAGCCGGTACGTAAGCCTTCTCGAAACTTGGCGAATACTTGGCTGAAACACGAAACTTCTTGCACCGAGTGAATGTTGGATGAAAGACGGAAGGTGGATAAGACGAGAAGGTGGCGGCTGCGGCAAGGGGGAGGGGAGAGGGAGAAGAGAGCCAGAGGGGATGTTCGGCAAGAAGTCGAGGCTCGGCGCTGTTGCTGCTCCATCGCTCGCTCGTTGGGATTGGTTTCCTGGTTCCTGGCTGCGTATGGACAGCTCGAATGCTGTCTGCTTCCTCTCCTCCTCCTCCTCCTCCTCCTCCATAGCCACAATTTCGCTATTGCCTCTCGTGTACACGGGCGCGACTCCCTCTATTTGTTCCCGCTCGCCCCTTCTTCGATCTTTCTGCGTGCAATTCCGCGAGCCGATGCAACCTACGCTCTCTCTCTCTCTCTCCGCTCGAAAGTTTCCCAGATTCTCATCGCGTTTTTTCGCAACAGTTTGTCACGTGTTCACAAATATCCACGAATATAAGAATGAAATCTCGTCACCCCGCTTAGTGAAATTAATATTCGACGGAGCTCGAAAAAGGAAAACCTGCTCAGGTTGTATCGCGACGACGGACACGCCTACATAAATTACCAGCCACGATAATGAAATGAAATCCTATCGCGAATACAGGGCGGGAACGGTGGGGCATAAGCCTCGCTCGTAAAAACCGTATCCGATCGCCAGTCCCGACAAGAATTTATAGCCGCCGTCTGCTCTATTACACCAGGTGGAAGAAGAAAGGTATTACGCTTCTGTCATCCGCGCGCGTTGGACGTTGAATGAAGATGGACGAGGAAGATGGAGCGGGGAAGAAGGCAGATCCTCGCGTATGCGGCTTCCTTTCCGATCGCGATACGCGGACGGTCGATCGGAGGGGAGGGTGTTTGCGGATAGAGGCGGCGCCTGTCTTTGCGTGCATGTGTGTGCGTGCGTGCGTATCAACGCGAGTGGAAGAGAAGAGAGAGTTGACGTTGGCCGGGCGATGGCCGAACGAAGCGAGTCCGGTGCTTTTGAACTCGCATAGTTTGCCAGTGGTGGCACGCAGACATCGCGTGTCCACCGTGATCGAGAAAGGGGATGCAACAACGGGGAGAGGGTTGCAGCGCCTACGACCGTTTGTCGTCACGTACGCCGTCACGGAGCGTACGTGGATAGTTTGCAAATTAAGATCGCGTACGCGTGGCGAGCCACGGTGACCAGGTTATAGTCCGGCACGGACAGGGGACAGACAGGGGAGGGGGATTGATTTGTGAACTCGGTCGTGTTGTTCCTGTCCGCGATCCGGGAAAATGATCGATTCCTCGTTCGAGTCGAGGATGTATTGGAAAGGTGTTCGATTCGAGGGTAAAGATAAGGGCGATTCGATTCTCGCGAGGATGCTCGAGGATTCTTCTTCTTTCTTCTTCTTTCTATTTATTTCGAGGCTTTTACGAGGCTCGTACGATGATAAAAGTTGTTCGACGATCTACGGTGCGGGGAAGAGAAAATACCGGTTCATAGTTTTCGGATTCCTATACGCACAAGCTAGCGTTCGATATCACGTGATACAGTATTCAATACTTTCAGACTTCGTCTCGTCGAAACGATATCGTCGTTTCTCGAGTTCGAGAAAAATAAGAAAAATTACGATCGATCTAGAACGCGCCTCGTGCTCCTCGAGTGTATATATATGTATATAAGCAGTTTTCTCGTTGAACCGATATCAGTGAGAATCGGTCGCGTGGCGAATGGAGCACCTGTCGGCTCGTATTTGGCTTCAACTACTCAGAAAGCAGCCGCGGCTGACCGCAACAACGTCTATACTACTGCCGGTTGCGGCGCCCTGTTACATTGTCGGTACGTCGGCCGGGCGAGATCCCAGCAAAGTCTGTCCGACCGACTCCTTAGTCAGGATCTCGAGGGAGATGGACGACGTCTCGGCAGGTAATTGCGCGAAAGCCGGGGGAGCAAAGAGGAGAAGGAGGAGGAGGAAGAGGAGGGAGAAGACAGGGCGAGGATGGAGTGGAAAAGTGTATTATCGGAGACGTCCCGGTTCCAGTTCGCCTCGGCTAGCATTAGAGATATTACACGGGGTCTCGAGTAGCATTAAGGGTCATGTTATATTTCGCGGTCGCGACGGCGAATCTCGAGCGGAGAGAAATTTCGAGCCGTGAGTCAGGCGTAGGCGTCTCCCAATAACCGCGATGGAACCATAAATATTAGCAGGAATGGTGGTGAGGGATGGGTGGCTGGTCCAACTGCTCGAAATTTCCTTTCCAGATTTGTGTTATACCTACGAGGAGAAGGAGGGGAAGGAGGAATGCGTGATAGGGGGGTATCCGAGTATCGCTATGGATAATACGCTTTAGCTCGCGTTCGATGGGATCGTGACGACACGAGGCGCGATACGAAGTTGCCTGACTCTGGGCGTGTACCGAGTTTTCGAGAAGAGAGGAAAAAGAAAAGGAAAAAAAAAATAAATACACGTCAGCGTCGTCTCGTGACGTTTTATCGACTTTACCGGCGGAAGATTAAACTGATGGAACGTCGAGAGGAAGGGGGATTAACCGAAACCGGGAAGGAAAGGCGCGAAAGCAAGAGATTCTTTCGAAACTTATGCGTCAATTTTATCATCGGATGATAAAAAAAGGGTTAAACGAGTTAAGAACGCATCGAGGGATATTTCGCTTCGTTATATTTTACGGATCTATTAATCTCGGCGAATCTCGCGATTAATCTCCTTTCGCGGATTCGGTTGTAAAGCGTTGGATGAAATTCGCCAGGTGCGTCGAGTTTAGTGGATCGTTTTATCTACGTGCAGCGGAACGTAATGTTATACTTGAGTGTAGCGTTATTCCAACGAAGTCCTCTTGGTTCGAGGACCGAGCGATCGTTGTCGGAAGACAAACGAGAGTCGTTTCGGCGGAAAGCACCGGTTTTCCGTATCGATAGGTTAGAAGTGACAAAGAGGAAAACTGTTAATACTTTCGTCGAGTAGGCAGGCAAATGGCACGATTATACGATTCAGAAATGGGAAATCGGATAGATGGTCGAGAATTAAATAGAAACGGAGATTTGTCGAGCGATATTGTTACGCGATATTTCCCTGGCAGAAGAAAGACGCGAAAAGTCTTTTCAAAATTGGCAGGTATTATCGAAGGTAATTTATAGAGCGTTTCGAAGACATCGTTTTGACTCCCCGCGAGCGAGACTTTCTATAAACCTGGATCCTCACCGAGAGGGAATATTTCTCCCCTTCTAGGCAACTCCGCGTCACTTTCTCTCGTAGACGATGTCGATAACGCGAAATTTTATGGCCGCCCCGCGTGACTTCTCCTCCCCTGCCAAAGTTCCGTCTGACATTTTTAAGAAATTCCTCACCGTCTTACCTGGATCCTTCCCTATCCCTCTCCTCATCCGCCATTTTCTTCCGTCGCTCCCGGCTGACATTATGCTAACCAGACCTCCAACCCCTCGATATTTCCAAGCTTCGACGGTTCTCCTGATCTACGAGCTCGCTCTACGCCCTCGGGGGTGTACCGGTTTTTCGGCTTGTTAACGCGTTCCACGAGAACTCGTAGACGAACAACGGAACGCGCGCTCCTCTGGTACCGAGGAAATCGAATCGAAAGCGGCTTTGCCAGTTTCGATTTGTTATTTCTAACCCAGAAGTGGTTGTTTTCCTTTCCTCGCCGCGTGGACCGTCCAATGTTTTTCGATCGATACACGCGCGCACGCACGCACACGCGAGGACTGATGGAAAAGAGACTCTGTCTGGCCTCGCAACGTTAATCTTTTTCGCGTCCATGAATTTTGTATCGTCCGTCCCGATATCAGGCAGATCCGCTCCCGCGTCTCTGCACCATGTTTCCGTTGCTGCGTATTTTCTTACGGGTCACGAAATCGGGAACGATAATCGGGGGGTTAACATCTTGATATCGAGCTAAACTCGGAAGGTTACGTAGCGGCGTTGCGTTATGATTTATTTTGAGGGATTCGGCGCTCAGACGCGTTCCTGTCATGCGCGTGGCATATTTCAGCGTTATTTCGACGACGGAAATTCGATACGCGCCGTCGCGTCGTCGGGACAGCGAAATCGGAGCGATCGTCGCCCGTCGACGTCGGTTTATCGAAAATTTATTCGTCCCACCGACATGTGACTGGCTCTCGCTTTGAAGAGAACCGACAGGCAACGAGCATCGTCACTGTTGACAAATGAAAGTTACTCGATATTGCGCCAATAAAATTCTATCCGCCCAATAAATGCCCGTTCCCTTCAAACGCGCGGGACGCCTCTTTTCCCCCTCCTCCCCAAGAAATTCACCCCAATCATTTACCCGATTTCTTCTTTTTTCTTTCTTCTGCCTCTCAACCCAACCAACGTATCAACGACCATCTCTTTATTTTTCTTTTTTTGGTTTTCTTCCGTTTCGAAACGACCGTCATCTTCGAGAGTACGTTCGCTTTCGTCCACGGTCGAAACGGTGGAGGCGTCGGGTGAAATAATTGGCGTTCGCGACGAAGGAAGGCGTAAAACTATCGCGGAGGGGATTCGGAGGGAAGATGGGTTGCGAAAAGTTGAAGCGAAACGAAGGGAACGACGCCGCGGTTAAAAGGCTCGGCCCGGTATCCAGGTGCATCCATATTTCTTTGGGGTACGGAACTCTGCGCGCGCAAATAACTCTTCCAACAAGTTTCCGCGAACTTGCCAACGCTTGTTCGCCGGAGCGAGTATTTACATACTCGTTTAAAGGGTACTTCGATCCACGCCTTCCTCCACCGGAATCGTCCATCTTCCTTCCGAAGAACGGCATTAGCCGTTTCGGGGAAGGAATGGTCGAGGGAATGGTTTCAAGCTTTCCCCTTCCCTCCCCCATAAATTTCAAAGTCGCTCGAAATTGTCGAAATCGATCATTCCATACATTTCTCCTTCTCGATCGATGCGGATTTTTCGAGCGCAATTCTGTGCAACGATTAACGATCCCTTCTTCAAAAGTTAATTCTTTTCTCGCATTCGAATATTCGAATATTCGGAGGAACGTCGAGGCGAGGCAGCCGCGAGTTTATCAGGTAGAAAATTAAGTTCCGCCGATGGTGGAAAGTTTCGGTTGGCGGGGACGATTCGTATTCACGGGTGAAGCGATAAGGCGTCGAATATTTCCATCAGACGCCTTAGGGAGGATCGGTGCACGGGGCGAGGCACCCCACTCGATTGCTGGCACACCGGCAATCAAACTTTTCCGTAACACAAATCAGATTTCCACCACGTGCCGGTCGCGCGCGATGCTCGGATATCACCTCTTCCCGATTTCCTTCTCCCGGATCGTTGTCGCCCGGCTCCTTGAATATTTATCGCCGCTCCAGCCAGACGAGCTTGACGCCAAGAAGGATCGTCCCTTCCTTTTGTTAAACACGAGGAAACGAATCGGTGACCGATAGTCGAGGATTACGCGCGTAACGTTGCGTGAAACGAACCGATCGTTCGTCACGTACCTCCCCTCCAAGACACCTCTGCCTCTCTCGCTGGACGGTATAGGCTATAACAACTATATTTCACAGTCCTCGTGGGATTACTCTTTCGGGAATTTCTCTCTCTTTCTCTTCTAGTGCGCGCAATCCTTTCTTCTCCTTCCTAGCGTTGTTTCATCTCGTCGCTGGTCCGTTCCAGTCTGCTCTTTCTCCCCCTCTCTCCACTTTTTTCTCCATGGCCGATAAATACGCGGTTTTTTTCATTGCACTTGTCACGAGCCGGCACATCGTCCCTGTCTATCCACCACCTCCCCTCGCAACGCTCGCTGCAACCAACCCCGCCGCTGTACGCGCCGCTGATGGACGAGGAGCCGAGCCTCATCCCCCTTCTATATACATCAATTTGGCGAGTTCGCGCACGTATACACGCGCGAACTTGACGAGGTATATCGAGGGGATGGCCGGGGTGATATTTTTCCCTAACCCTTCCCCCCACCCACCCCTCGATTTCGCGTTCCCTCGGTCGATGTTTCCTTTCTGTTTCGTTCTTATCAATTCGAGCGTAATGTGTCTGCAGGATGAAACGCGTAGCGTTTCGCAGGATCGGAACAAAGAGAGCCGGCTCTCGTCGGCTCAAGGACCGTCAAGGGGGTTCGTCGGTCCATCCGCAATTCCCGCCTTTGGAAACTTTCGCTTGCCTTTTCGCTTCATTTTTTTCTTTCACTTCTCCCCCGCCAATCTGCCGCCTTACGACTCCTGGCTTTATAAATACTGGGAGGGGAGGAGAGGAGAGGTGAGCCGAGTTATCGCACGTTCGAACGACGCTTTCGCTTCTTCCAACTTTGAGAGAGACTCTGGAAATTTTTGGACCGTTCTTTCGGACGTTGGACAAATGTTTGATGGACGGGGAAAATTTTTCAATCGGTTCGCGTGGACGAGAGAGACGAGAGCTAGGGAATGTTTGTTGCGAGGTTTGTTTACAAGGGATGACGCGTACGCGCATGGTTTGTTACGCGCGCGATAAAACGGCGGAAGCAATTCAATCAGAGCTGGGTAGCTGGGAGCAGCTGAGACATCCTTTCCCTTTCTCTCCCGTCCCGCTCCGCCCTGATCGTTTCCCGGCATCCCGTATGATTTACGGGCACGGGAACGAGCACGTACGACCACGTTAAGTTAAACGGTCTTCTCACGCACGCACCGTTTTCCACCACTTTGTTGCCGGTTCAACGTGCGATACGATGCATGGAACAAGTGCATACGGGAAGGTTATTGTTCTCGGAAGTTGGGAAGGCCGAGTTTCTACTCGCGAGTTTCCCTTCCGTTTCCCAGTTATGCCCGTTTTCACTTGATTCGCGATAAATTGCTCTCGTGCACAATTTCCCGAGATGCCGAGGAATTTGTCCCCGTTCTTTATTTCTCTCGTAAGAAATTGGATCATCAGTGATTCGTGATATTTTACTCTTATTTCGTTGAAAGTAAATATGGAATTCAATGTAATATAATTTAATACGATCCGACGTGACCATTAACGAATAACATTTAATAACCGAGAAGAAATTAAAAAAACGAATTAAATAGTTAATTCTTCTTCTTCTTGGTTGAAAGATTATTTAATCGTCGAGTAGCGTTAATAAATAAACCGTGCAAGTAACCGAGGACGGAATCTCAGTCGGTATACGACGTGGAAGATTATCGATTGGGAATGGGAGATGGATAGGCGAGAAAAGTATTAAAGGGAAGGGACTCCTCTCTCTTGATTATCTTGAACGAAGTGCGGATATAGAGGGGAAAGGGTGCGAGAAGAGAAATGCGCGCGGCAAGTGGAGAAAATGCGGGAGGCCGGTGAATACGTGGACGGGATTTTTCACGAATCGATTATGGCAATTCAATCAGGAAGAGGGGGGAGGGTGGATGGGTAGGATGGTGGAGCAAGGGGGCGAGGATTTGTCGTTTCGACGCGAACGTCGGGATGTGGTTTATCCATCCGCGCCCTCTCGGATGTTCTCCATCCATCCCGCCGGGATTCTCCCTGTTTTCTTTCCGTTTCCGGCTAGTTGGACTAGAGTGGAGAGCCGCGGACAAATAGGCTCGAAAATAGACGAGTGCCGATAAATCGCAATTTTTTCCCCCGAATATGCCCCTCGTTTATTTTTTCTCTATTCGCGGATAATTCGTAAGAATTATCGAAAAAGTTTCGATATCCTTATTACACATCTCACGAAAGCCGGCAGACCGAAAACTCTCGAGCACGAACGTATATTTGGAGGGGGCGAAAGCAGCTTGATGATTACATTTCTGAAGCGAGAGGCGAAACGAGCTCTTCTCGAATCGACTGGAATCCACTCCTCGATTACTTTAATCAGTTCCATCCGGTGTCGTGGCCCCGCGACGAGGAATCGTCGAAAGCAAAAGGAGGGAAAGATAGAGAGAGAGAGAGGGGCGGCCGGTGTATATTCTCGGCCACGTAGATGGGGGCGTGTTCGCGTCTGGTCTGGGATCGCGTGCGTCTTTTCAGAAGTTTTTAATCCCCGAGCGGGCAGCGTATCGGTCGCTTTGGCGCGGCAGATATGCGACCTTGCTAACGGCCCCCGACGTTTAAAGCGCGCTTCGCGCCATAATTTCCTTGATTAAGTCGAGATACGTGGCGAGTTGCCAAGGAGGGTGGCGAAGGGGTGAGCCGAGGGCGCGCGCGAGTGTCCGCTCGCTCGTAAATAACATCGCGAATTAAGCGTGTAATTTCCGTGCGAAATTACGACCGTGCCCCTCCTCGCTCCTCGATACTTTCGTTACGATACGAAAGGGGAGAGAGAAAGAGAGAGGGAGAGAGGTGTAGGAGGGAAAGATAAAACGGGGAGGGCGAGGGAAAATTTATGAGCGTGGCGGTGAGACGAGGCGAGGGCCTGACGAGTTCCGTCAACGTCGGACACGGTCAGCGACGTATGATCGATGCCGGTGCAATCGGATTACGGGCCAACATTTTTATAGCGTTCGCCGTTTTAATGCCTCTTAACTCGTTCACTTTGTCAGCGGAAGGGAATCGATACGAAGCAGCGGCAACGTTAATTCTACTCGCGAGCGAAAAGCAAATACGCGGGTGGATCGGGAAGTTTTGCCTTCGAGTGTAAAGAAAAAAATTGGAGACGCCCGAATCTTTATGAAAACGGTAGAAAAAGAAATCTTGTTGAATTGGATTTTCGTCAACGTCGCAGTTTTTGTAATTCGTTCTCGAAAAACTTTCTCGACAGTTGACGGACTTTCTGGCTGAAACGTTTCACCTTTTCCTTTTTCGAGTTCTTTCTTTGATCTCGAAAAATAATAATTATTAAATCTAGCGAAAAAGACGTTAATTTCTTGAATCGAACGAATTAGAAAAAAATTGCAAAAATTAATGCCTCGCAATGATGCACCCTCCCTTCCCTATTTATTTCAACGCGGGATATAATTTTTTATCGACGTGACAAACGAGTGTGGCAGATTTTACAAATTACACGATGTTAAATTTAATTATTGGTGCATGGTGCGAGCGATAATAATCGCCTTGGTGAAGCGATAAATTTTTTTTTTCGCAATTAGTTAACCGTTTTACCCTTGCCCGTGATACCCTTGCCGGCCGATCGTCGATTATAGACACGCTTGGAAAATGACCTTTCGTCGAAGATTGAGAACACGCGAGCCAGCGGTACGCATCTGTTCCTCGTGATTGATGCGTAGATTGCGTTTGCGCGATGCGCACCTGCGCCACACCGCGCCTCGTTTTCAGATTCTCGAAACGTGGCGTTGGGCTGATGAAAGAAAAAGAGCGACCGATTTCCTTTCCTTTCTTTCCTTTTTTCCTTCTTTCTTTTTTTTTCATCCCCTCGAAAGGGGAAAACTTTCGCGTTCACTCGAGTGTCACGGTTCTTCTTTGACGAACAATTCCCCCGCAAGAAGGGTTGCACTCGATTATACCGTTATCGCGTTCCGTGTAGAATTCCGCCTCGAATTCCTTTCGTGGTGAATAATTTAGAGCCACGTATTTATTTATGGCAAGTTAAGAGTATTCTTCCGTACGTCGCAGCTCACAACGATCTTCGTCAGAGTTCCAGACTTCGTCTCGCCCGTTCGCGAATGCTAATAAAGTAGAAGAATCGTATCCACCTTCTTTCCTCTTGATACCATCCCGAGATATTAAATTTATCAAAGCGGGAGTCTGGTTTACAACCGTCTGCTACTACTTACTCTCTTTCGCAAGCGGGCAAAATAACTCTCCCTCCCCGACCCGGCTAAATATTAAAGGATTTAATTAAGCGGAGTCCATAAAGCGAAACAGAAAAGTGACGCGTGGATCGGGAGGGATACCTGTCTCTCCCCCCCCTCCGAGTACATTTCCCCGATCACGCTGTTGACTCTGACGTCTGGCTGTCGCAAAGTATCCCAACTTTCCCCTCCCTCCGAGTCGAAACTTACTTTCCTCGTTTAAATATTTGACCGAGTGAAATAAGTTTCTTCTCGCGCGTATTTTCCCCGCGCTACGACGAACACGATCGACCGGTCACCACCGCGTCCTCGAATCGCCAACGAGTTTTTTTCTTTCGTTCTTTCCCCGGATTGACGCCTCGATTACCGATGGAGTCGGCGCCGATTCCATAGATCCCGGTCACTTGCCACGCGTCGTCGAGCGTGGCTGGAAATACTACGGTTTGGAACTCGATCGGCCGTCGAGATTCCGGTTCGTAAAATCACGAGAGGGAGACCACGAGTAATCGAAGCACGCACAAAGTCGTGCGGGCGGGAGAGAGGAGATCGGAGAGCTCGTGAACGATGACTTTGCGGTTGCCGCTCGTTAACGCTACATATCTCGTCGCTTGTCGAGAGCTCGAAAAAGAAAAAAAGAAAAAGAAGAAAAAACGAAATAACTTTTACGACGATCATTCACGTGGCGCGATACGTTATTGGCTCTTGTCCATCGTTTACAATATACTTCATTGAAAATCAATCGCCCGTTCCAAGTTATCGAAACTGCGTATATCGCTTCTTTTTTTTTTTTACAGTCTCGACAAAAAACGAGGAGGGGAAAGGAAAAAGTGAAAAATAAAAAAATAAAAAGGGGAAAAAAGTAGAAAGCGACTATATAAAACCAGTTCCAGATTGTAGCAACGTCGAAACGAGTATGGCAACACTTTTATTCGGCCAGCTGCGCCGTTCTCTTTCTCCCCCTTTCTCCCCAAAAATTTATCTCCACCGGCTGAGCCGCTTGAGCTCGGTAACGAATTTTTTACGTCGCGTCGTCGTATACGGCGCACACGTACGGTATGCGCGAGCCGCGTTAAAAAATCATACCATCATCCAGCACGATTGCCGGCGCAGGTATCTTTTCGCGAGACTATTAGCCTCGGTCCATGAAGAGGCGAGGGAAACGGCGCGGATTATTCGGACGCGTAATACGGGCGGGAGCGAGAAGTTGATAACCGGTCCACCACCGACCCACTACCCCTTCCCCTCCTCCTGCTCCTCTCTATTTTTTATGACGCCCCACAGGGTGGTTGCGAATGCTTGCACGCGTGTACCGCAACGAGGAGACCCTCGATGGAGAAGGAGCGAGAGAGGAGAGGACGAAGGGTGAAGGGTGGCGAGAGAGAGAGAGAGAGTCGGCTCTCTCGTTGGTATTTCCAATTTCACAGAGCGTGGGTTAACGAGGCCCGAGGGCTGGAGAAGTTAGGGCGACCAAGCCCCTGAACCGAGTCCTCTGCCCCCGCCAAAAGTGAGCCCTATGGTCCCACTGCGTTACGCTTCTTCACCCCCTTCTCTCTCTCTCTCACTCTCTCTTTCTGATCTCTCTCTTTCTGCCGCGGACCGGGTTCCGGCACATTACCTTCGCTGATTACCGGCTTGCCTCGCGGAGTATGTCATCCAGTCACCCTCGAGACACATACCTTCCGCGATCCATCGATCCTCTCCTCTCTCTCCATCTTTCTCTCTCTCTCCGTCTTTCGTATCTTCGAGATTGGAAACACGAGTTCGAGACGAACGAAGGAACGAACGAAGGAACGAGTTCCGCCTCCCTCCTGAGATTTAAGCCGTTGCTCGATTTCACACCGCGTGCCTTGCGCGTCTGTTACCTGCGAATTCCTGCCGTGAAGAGTTTATTAGACATGCGAGCACCTCGGGCAGAGCGCAGTTCCTGTGCTCTCCCTTTACCGGGAATGTAGCTCAGTTTATGGAATTTATGGGTGGACGGGTGATATCGGTTGGCAATGTATGGTAACGTTGGTGTCGTGTTGGTGCATTTCAGAGCGGCCCAAAAGTTAAACCTCTCGTCGAGCCCGCACCGTCGACGTCGCTCGGGCGACGAGAACATCGGTTCCGACGAGCAACCGATCTTTCCCAATGGATACGCCGCCCTTCTTCTCAAATCTCCGCCACCCGCGCCACCTGCTCTCCTGCGGAGGATAGGCGTCAAGGAGCTCACCGGAGTCGGCAAGGTAAGTTCTCATCATCTTTCAGATCGACCTTTCGAATCGGCGGGAATCGGTCGCGCGTTCGTTGGAACGAGTCCGGGCCATTCGTCAATTCGGGGGAGAAGATAGCGCTTGTTCCTCTGGTCGGTTCAAGGCGGAAAGCCGGCAAGGCTTCCGCTCGAGCGAGCTCGGCACAGGTCGGTCGCCGATCCACCACCGATATTCCGTCGTATTGGATTCCATCGGTTAGACACGCGACCCCTGTCGGGGGAGGGCGAAGGAAGGGGCCTCGTGCAGCGGAGTGCCGCGTGGAAATCTTGGCTAGGGCGGCCGATTTGAAATGCAGATGAGCGTCTCGCGCCGCTGTAAGCCGCGCGCCACCTCTTCCCCTTCCTCTTCCTCTTCCCGCACGGATTTTCTTCCACCGCGCGCCGTCCTTCTTACCGCGATTACCCGCTCGCTTGAATATTCCGGCCCGTTCGCAATGATTTTCACCCTCCTCTTTCTCCTCCTCCTTCGATCGACGAGGAATAATAACGATATGGGAAGGCGAATCATTGGATTATCGGGTATATTAGATATTGTCGGGCCGGGAGTTTTCTGGGGGAACGTTGCTCAGTTTTCACGGGCCGCAAATATGGGGATCGAAAACGCGTCAACGTTGCAGCGTTGGCTATGCTTGTAATTGATGGGAGGAAGCTGGGTGTCCTAGAAATTTCAGGAGACGAACTGTGGAGCTGTGGAGAGAGTGGTAAGCGTAAAAGGGGATGCTCGTTACGGGATACCTCGGCGAACCCCTCGTCGCGGAATAAAAGCGAACCTGCGCGCGAGCAAGCCGGTTGGAATTCTTGAAAATTAATTCGTCAGAAATAAGGGCTTACGTATTGTTTACCAGCCGGTAAAGCTAATTAAAACGGGACGAGATCGTCGAGGGAGAGGTCGATGGATGTCGAGTGTGTCTTCTTTAAAAGACGAGCGGGCCATTATTTTCCCATTCCTGTCGAGTACGCGCTTGCTTCTCTCTCTCTCTCTCTGCGGTTTTTCTCGCGGTCGAAAAATGAAATTTTCGCGGGAAGAAGCGGGAGAAAAAGTTGGGAGTCGTCGAAACGTGACGCGCGCGACAATCAATTAGGAGTTAGAGGCGGGAATGCGCTGGAGAAAAGTTTCCAACGAATTTATCCGGCGGTAAATTAAGTTTGCGAAAGGTGTAACACCACCTTTGTGCATTCCTCCCAACTTTTCGCGCTCCCCCTCCTCCTATCGCGTGGAACGTGTTAATTAAAGGGAGAAATTCAGTCGTCAAAGTTCTCGAAGACGGGAAAAATAATCGATACGAACGTTCCACGTGCCACTCGGATGGATACTTCGCCTCTACCTCTCCTCTTCATCTCCCGATCTATGACTGAAGCGCGCGCTTTAATCTCAGACGATGTATCCTCCCTGATATCGATGGGAATCGAGGGAGGGAACGATCGAAGCGCGGGATTAGACGTGTAACGTGACAGTTGCGCGCCTGCGGAAGGGTTTGCCCGCGTAATTATCGTTTCTGCGAGAGACGGCGCGCGCGCGCGCAAACTGTCGAGTCCGGTTGGCCACCTCACAGACAGTCGAATATTTAGTGTCTCTATGAAGAGAGTAATTAAACCGGCCGTTGGCGCGTCGAATACTAGCCAAACGCGGCTTTGCTTTGGCTTTCTGCTCGTTTAGCCGCGAGTGGCCGTCTCTGGCCGTGGCCTGTACCCGGATTCGCTCCTCTTCGCGCTCTCTCTCTCTCTCTCTCGCTCCCATGCGACCGTTTTACCGGATGCAAGAGACTTTAACGGCCGCTCCTCTGCCCGTCTGCCGGTACGTCTGCTATTGCCCGTTGGTACTTTCGAGCCGGCCTGTCGGCTTCCAATTTGGCTTCCAGCCGATGCGACAAAGCCGCGCTCTGGTTTCATCATTTAAGTACAAACTCCTGTTTCCGCTCCGCGTCCATCATTTTCTCGACCAAATTGTGACCGCCAGCGCGGTCGAACATCGGTTTCTCGTTGCTCCTTTTTTCTTTCTCTTTCTTAATAAACTCAACGATAACATATACACGCGTAAGAGGAATTTGGAAAAATCTTGCCGCGAGTAATCGTCGTGGAAAATATCGCTATCGCTATAAAATGAAATAAAGGATGGGGGAAAGGGAAAAAATTGATCGAACCAGTGGCCTGTTGGTCGCTCTCGAGACGAACTTCCCCTCCCCCCTCCGTCCCTCCCCTGTTGAATCGAGGCGATGAAGAGGTCCGGCACGGGAAGGCAAACATTCCGATTTCCGGCGAATCTCGATCCAATATGCGACCCGTGTGCCCTCAATCTACGAAAGAAAAACGGTGGCCGGCCGGATTGGGCGGGACGCGGCCTGGGAAGATTCGGTCATCAAGTCCGACAAACGCAAAGTCAATAATCCATCGGCGGAGGGGAAGGGGAGGAGCGTGATTTTTATGGGCTCGTACGGCCGTGTAGCGCTCTTATTTTCTCTTCTTTTTCGCCCTCCTTGCGTTCTCGTCCTCGAGCAAGAGGAAGGAAAGAAGGAAGGAAGGAGAGGACGGGGGAATGATGGTCAGAGGGTTGCGGCCAGCGTGAGACTCGAGACGAAATGAACCGTGATCAGGGCCGTGCTCGGTGGTCCCCATCCTCGAAATAAGCTGGAACTCTCTTTTTACGAACTCGAGACAGAGGAGAGACAAAGAGACGAGAAAGGAAGCGAACTCGCGAACAGCGATACGAGTGGAGATCTCCCCTCCCTCTCGCGGCCGGAAAGGAACAGCGGGGATCGGAAATGAAGTTTTAAAGTCGGACGAGTGGAGCACAGTTATTCGCGAGATCGGAGACGATTCGTTTCGCGTGGATGAAAGAAACGAAAGGGCTTCTTTTGGTCGAGTCTTATTTGCTCGGAAACAGAGGGAGAAAGTGAGAGAAATCAATCTATATGGAGAATTTATCCCTCGGAAGAGTTTAAGACAAGTTCCATATCTCCTCGTGATTTCAACGATTTCGCCCACCTCTGATTCGATCTATTTAGAGATAAACGTCATCCACTTCACCGTACTTCGTTAACGAAGTTCGTTAACGACGAGTCGAGTTTGGTTCCAATCAAACGCGTTAATTCGTTGCCGCGTCGGATTATTCCGACGACGAGGAAGACGAGCGGCAAGGAATGGATGGAATTTTGGAACGGAGCGAAAAGGAGGATAGAGATAGATTTATGGGGGTGAAAGTGGCCGTGGACAAGCGGCGTGGAAACTTTTCCCGGAAATCATTTCGCTAATTCGAGAGAATCGACGCGTATAGGGGGAACAGTCACCATGGGAAAAGGAAAAGTTTTATGGGCCGTTGGATGCGCCTCGACCTATCTACCACTCGCCACCCTCGGAATTATTCATTTATTAATAGCTGATTCGCCGGGGATGGCTCGTCCTCCACTCTCCTCTCCCGCTCTTCCCTTTCCTTGGGCATTTCCGTTCCGCGATAGAAGAAAACGATAACGAGAAGAAAATACGAGGTCCATCGGTATCGGGGGAGGGGGAGGATCGATCGATCGCAGTCATTCGTGGATAGACGCGGGGACATGCGCAATTTGGTGGAGAAAGCTGGTGACCAGGATTCGCGTCGGTGATTTAAACTCTCGCACGCGTTTGCCAGGCTTTATCGAAACGTCCGGTCTTGGACGGGACGGAGAGGGTTGAAACCTTGTCCGAGCTCGGAATACCTAATCTGGACTCTTGATTTTCTCCCTCGACCCCGAAACTTTGCCTCGAGAGGACGAATCCTGATCAATTGCGCGTATCATCGAAGGGGAATCGACGATTGCTTCCTCTCGATAAATATTTCGGGACAGAGTTTCCGAGGTGTTCGATCGCTTTCCAGGCGATAATCCTTTCTTTCTTTCTTCTTCCATCGCGTGGACGTGAGATTATATCGCGACGAGTGTCCTCTCTCCGACGTTTTAATTCGATTTCGCGCGATTCCGGTCTAATAGAGGATAACAAACTCACGGCGAATGGGGTTATTTTAATAATGAATTAATCCGAGGGGCGTTACAGGCAGTGAGAAGACCGACATAGGGGTGTTTGCGGGCGGTCCGTAGGGAGCATGGGTACCACGTGGGCCACGTGGTACCCACAGGATAATTGGAGGTCACTGCGGTTTTAGGGACTCCTCTGGCCCCTTTCGAAACCAGTTCTACGTAAACCCTTACGTGGCGGGCCAACGTGTACGCCAGTTCGATTGCCGGCATTATCCGGATTCCTGATTCGCTTTGCTGCATAATAATTAAGGATTTTGCGTGGCTTGATACAGTGGCCCTGTTACCTGCGCCCCGACACAAAGCGGCACAAGGGCACTTGCCTTCGCTCGAATCGCTTTCTCAACCATCTTCGACGTACGAAAATTCGCTGGAAATCCGGCCGGCCGGATTCGAGCCGGTGCGCTCTCGTCGATCGATTCCTTAAATTCTCCGACGAAATATGAAATTGCTCGAAACAGCGTGCTCTCGGAGAGCAAGTAAATGGAGAGAGATGTGCTACGTTCCGTTTCGTGAAAATTTTTAGAATTAAATCTGGCGTGAATTCGTAAAGAAGAGAACGAGGCGTCCTTTTGGATGGTTGTTTTTTCCTATCCTATGATGCGAATACATCTTGGCACGCGATGATCCATTAGCTGAAAAGCGTTTAATTAGCGGGGTTAGAGGTTCGATCGGATTTCAACGGAGGCGCAATTAAATCAGTGGACAGGCGAGCGACAACTAGGAGAAACTATCGATTCTCTACCTGTTCTCCTCCTTCTTTCCACTTTCCATTCCAAAAATTTGCAATTTCTCTATCGTACGTATGTGCGTGTTTTTCTTTCTTTCTTTCTTTCTTTCTTTTTGATATTAGAGATAGACGAAAAGTACGCATTGGTCGGACTATTCCTCGACTCGTCTACTTGACGTCTCATCTATTTTAGATCCGCGGGGGCAAACCACCGATCGAAGCGTCGGCGAATTTGCATTTTTAAATCTGGAGGTAAAACCGGTCGGATGATATATCGGATTATTCGGAAAGCGGAGGTGACTGAACCCGGGCAGATATTTAAAGATGCATCGCTCATCGTGGAAAGCAACCTTCTGATCCGCGTTCAGAAACGGTGAAACGCATCGTGACGCGTGTACCAACCAGACCTCTGTTCCGTATCTCGCCTCTAATTGAAATTTCGAGAACAAAAGGAGATTTGCGCGTGAGTGCACGAGGGGCCTAGATTCACCCACTTTCGCGAAAGAGAGAACTCGTTTTATGGCGTGCTTGCCACGCCATCCCATCGACCGAAGATTCTATCTCGAAATGGGATTCGTGTTTAATTCGAGAAACCGCGCGCCACGTTAAACAAACCGATTAATAATTACCTCCTGAGGCCGGCTACCGCGTTCTTCCCTTCCTCCGCGGGGCGAAAAGCGCGGAAGGAAGAAAGAAAGAGAGAAAGAAGAAAAAAACGCGGGACAAGCTCTCGTTTAAACTCGTCGCGTATCGACGAGTCGGAGCTCCCGTGGAAACGTTGGTTAGATATCTGTCGATTCGAAACGATGTCTCGACGGAGGAACGGGCCGAGCGTTATTTACAATCCTCGTGCGCGCCTTTCATTATGGGCGATGCATCATTATCGTGATCGCGGATCCCCGTGTGCATATATATGTGTGTGTGTAGATAGAATTTCGTATTCGATCGCGTCTATCGCGTAGTCACGAACGTATCGACTTTACCATCGGGAGGACACTCTCTCTCCTTTCCTTTCCTTCTCCTCGTTCCCTCTTTTTTCCTCGTCTTTCCACCCTTCTCCTCCTCCTTCCCTAATTGTCGGCAATACGCGCCGCGTGCGCGAGCGTGGATGGATCGATGTCGCCGGATGGACGACAAGTTTTACGATTTCACCCGGGAAATTTCGCCTCTAAACTTGGATTTTCCTGCCAGCCACGTATCGTAAAATACGGGGAGCGATTAGAGAAGTTGGAACGGGTTTGAGGATCTTTCTGTTTTATTCAGCGCGGTGCGCGCCGAGTCGGTAATTTCGGGGGTCGCGCTAACGCTTTTGCCGCGTGAATTTATTCGAAATTTCGTGGCGGCGGCGCGAGCCGCCGGAAGACGGTTTTACGAGGCTGTGAATTTATTAGGAACGAGGGGAGTGCGGGGACGGGGCGCGGGTACGGATGATGGAAGACACCGGTGGACCGCGTGTTCCTCGCCGCCGGACGTTAGTTTTGACAGGCTAATCCGTAAAGGAGAGCGGCCGCTTGACGAGCCATCGAATTATTTGCCCGGCCGAGTGTATATTTTTACGGGAGACCCCGTCGCTTGTTGCCACCTGCCTCGCGTCAAAAATTCCCGCCACGGACTAATGGCGAGCGAGCGCCCTCGCTCGAACTGGTTCGAGGCAAACTTTTGCCCGCGGTCGCTTTTTATTCGAGCCACCGTCGAGTTTTATCGATGAAACTCGTGGTTGGAAAAGAAAAGAAAATAACAGAGACTCGAAAAAGATCGGATCATGGCATGAATTCGAATTACCGACCGAGAAGGAATCGACATTGATCTCGATTCGATTCGATTCGATTCGATTCGGAAGGGGAGGAAAGAGTTTTCGACCGTATGTGTATTCGCTTTGCTTGGAAAAATTGATCGGCCGTTTTCCATCGGCACAAATGAGAAATTCCAGAGAAAAGGATCGCGCGCAACCCTCCCCGATTCCGCGTACGTAAAATTACAGCGAAATTCACGCAGGACTCGTTTCGCTCGGTGCACGATTGAATTGTCGGGCTCAAAAGCGTGTCCAGGGTATTTGGAGCACGCGCGAGTTCGGTTCGAAATGGAAGAGCAGACGCTACCGAGCGAATGCTCCTCGCTCGTCCTGACCTCGCGTACAGACCGTGTATTTCGCGTGCACGGCCTTCCATTATGGAACCCTCTCGCCGGCTCGTTCACCAAGTTTCTATCGTAATTACCTATTCTAAGCGGTTTAACGAACCGTGGTTCCACTAAACACCCCCCTGTAGCAACCATCTTGTTAGCCGATGAATTACTTGACCTCGCGTATTATTTGACGGCCCCGCGAGCCAGCATGTTCGCAGCTTCCCTTCCTTCCCTCTGTGTTTCAATTTCGATATCTCGAATCTATTTTCACCCGGAGAATCTATTTCCGAATCGATTTGAAAATTAATTCGTTTCCTCCTCCCTTTCCTTTTTTCTTCTTTTTTCTCTCTCCTCCCCCCATCTTGGATGGAAGTTGGATGATCTAATCTTGAGAGAAGAAAAGGAACGATGCGACCGTTTCCGTTACCCCGACCAACGAACATCTCGATGTAAACGAGAGAGCCGAATGGAACGAGATCTGGCCACCAGGTCGGAGCAGCCCATCCAGGAAACGTTGTTTAATTTCGACGAACACGATACGGTGCGCGAAGGCTTCCTGTCTCGCGGCCGAGTAACACGATTCCGCAAAAGCCAACGTCCATCCTGTCATTCTCTTCGATTCTCTACAATTTCTCCGTCCCTCCGTCCGACTTCTATTCCCAATTTCTCGAAAATAAATCGATATATATTGTATCGTCTCGAAAGAAGTTATCGAAAGATCTGTAAAAGTCGTGAAACGATCGATCGATTCGAAACGACCGATCGAGCGGAACGATCTCTCGAGGGTGAGAGGCTAAATGCCGCGTCCCTCTCGCCTCCTCCCTCTCTTCCTCCCCGCGGCCCCTGTGTCGAACCGGTGCCGCTTTAATAAATGTCCCTGACGCGTGGTCGGCAAGGGTACAAATCGGGTGGAACCGCAGACACAATGCTTAGTAATGGTGAGCGACGGCCTCGTGCAACGTCCCCCGCAGCATTACCGGTTCCTGGTAGCGCGCGATACCCATTCGTTATGTTCCTTGGGTGTGCTGGCGTGGGCCGCAAGCGCACGCTCGTCCAACGCGATTTGATTTCGGCGCAAATCGCTGAACAAACGAGCTTAATTAATCCTCGCTCGTTCGCCGACCACCCCGTTCTCTCCCCGCCAATCTGACGCGAGTCTCTATCCGGAACCGACCTTCCTTTCGTCTCTCTGCCGATCGTGACCGGAATTCCACTATCGCGTGCAAACTTTTTCCTCGTGCCAGACACTTGTGTATTTCTGTTCACCGATTTTTATACCGATCGATTTCCCACCGATTTTCTACCAATTCATTCCTGCGAGGAATCCGTACGCGAGTTTCGCGCCCCGAAACCGATCCAATTTTTGCCTCGATTCTCGAGAAAATTGATAAGAGGAAGAAGAGCGGCACGCATACGATGGAATTTCACGGCGGTTCGGCCCGAAATTTCTGCCCTCAAACTTCCTCTCTCGAAATTCTCGAGACTCGGGGCGACGACGCGGCTTCCTCCCCTAACACCGTAAAATACTCGATACTCGATACTCGTGGATTATGGATTATCGATATTTATCGGCTGTGTTCGGGCGTGTGTCGCGTCGCGAACAGCATCCCGCCCCAGATCCTGAATAAACAAATATATTCCTCGAGGAAGGGAGAGGAAGGGAGAGGAGTCGTTCCGTTCGTCTGGGAAGCATTCATACGTCCGTCACCTTCTCTCCAATTCCCTTTGAATTTTACGCTTTACACCGCCTTCGTTCCCCCGCTCGTCTCCCACTTTATTACGATGCATACCGGTCGAGCAACAAAGCTTGCTCCAGGATATTTCTCTCGTGCCGGATAAAATATACAAAAACCGATGGCGCGCCGCCTTTCGCCCCTTCCTTTCCTTCAGACGACGTCTTCTTTAATCCTTAATACGTCCTCTTGGAATCCTCCTACTTGATTCTCTTTCCGAAATTATTTCGAAACGAAAAAAGAGAAAGTATGGTTGCTAACGCGATTCCTCTTCTTTTTTCTTTTTTTTTTTTTTTTTTTAAATCCCCCATCCGAACGAACTTGGTACGGATTGTCCTCCCGTAATCCACTATTCCTCATCGTTTGGCGAAAAATTAGGGGTCGGTTGGGACGGAGTTAGGGAGGAGGATGTGAGGGAGAGAGGGGAGAGTGGAAGGGAAAATTGCGTTGCAAACGGGTAACACGAGTCGTTAGCGGCTAATCCGACAGAGAGCAGGAAACGTGGGGGGTGAAGCACCGCGAATTCAGCCCGGTGGCAGGCTGGCTCGGGTTGAAGAGTCGCGCGAAAACAAGCGGACAGGTTTCGAGGGGTCGGATGGAGACGAAGCGACGACGAGTCGCGGGCCAGGACATCGTCCGTCTATTTATTCAAGCGGGCACGTGATAAAAATGACAATGATGAGTTAATGCGATAACTGTGTACCTTTCCACCCCCTTGTGCGCGCGTCTAGTCGAGCCGGGCACGCGTGTTACGTTTACATTATGCTCTGTGCTGCGTTCCGGTGAACCGATACCACCCTCGAAATCTCGTTTAAGAGCGTGTCGGTTATTCTTTGCCGTTTAATCGAATCAGATTGGGCGAAGTGAAAACGAGACTAGCTGCACAATTCGGCAATGATCGTACGTAAAGATTGGATCTCTTTCTACTCGAATAATTCTAGATACCTAATAATCGTATTTGATAAATCAATTAATTATTCGGATGATTTAATTTAATTCGGTAATCGATCGAGTACGAAAAGATTGCATTTTCTCGTACAATTCTAGATACTTAATAATCGTATTTGATAAATTAATCGAATAATCACTTGGATGATTTAATAGTAACTTAATTAATTTGTCGATTGAAAAATTTAAATAATGAAAAGAATTTCGAATTGAAAGTTTAACGAGTCATTTTCATAAAATAAGACTTGTTAAACATTTCAAAACTTTCCAAATCTACTTTCTTTTTCATTCCGTTTACACGTTTCTCTTTGCATCTACGCATCTACATAGCGTTTAATGTTCGATGCTCGTTCCGATGCGCAAACGGGAGACGAATAATGGAAACGTTCCGTCGACGCCTCGACGAGAATGATCGTGGGGAACGAAGATAGAGGAATACTTGTAGAGGGTACTGTGCATGCTCGTCGAACCATGGTGGACCATTTTCCAATTGGAGACGGCTCGCGTCCTTTCGCTTCGATCGTTTCTCCCTTCGGCGCGGAGACGCGGGAGGAATCTCGGGTCGGAGAGGGATAAACGGTGGCCATGGCCGATGGAAATTGTATTCCTGGTATTTAGCGCGGGCCCTACCAATTTACTTGGCGCGGGCAATAAACCCCGGCTAAACGGGATTAATGCCTGGCAGTCTCGTGCACTCCCAACTTTCGATACTCCTCCTCCCCCCACTGCTTTTGAACCAAGAAACCGGTCCATTCGCGCCGATGTACTCCTATTTTTTTTCTTTTCGTTTTCTCCTCTAATGGATGAAACAGAACTGATAAAAATAACGAAGAGGAGAAATAAGGAGGAGGAGGAATTGATAAAAATAAGGAGGAGGAGGAATTGATAAAAATAAGGAGGAGGAGGAATTGATAAAAATAAGGAGATGGAAGAATTGATAAAAATAAGGAGGAGGAGGAATTGATAAAAATAAGGAGGAGGAGGAATTGATAAAAATAAGGAGATGAAGGAATTGATAAAAATAAGGAGGAGGAGGAATTGATAAAAATAAGGAGGAGGAGGAATTGATAAAAATAAGGAGATGGAGGAATTGATAAAAATAAGGAGGAGGAGGAATTGATAAAAATAAGGAGATGGAAGAATTGATAAAAATAAGGAAGAGGAGGAATTGATAAAAATAAGGAGGAGGAGGAATTGATAAAAATAAGGGGGAGAAGGAATTGATAAAAATAAGGAGGAGGAGGAATTGATAAAAATAAGGAAGAGGAGGAATTGATAAAAATAAGGAGATGGAGGAATTGATAAAAATAAGGAAGAGGAGGAATTGATAAAAATAAGGAGATGGAGGAATTGATAAAAATAAGGAGGAGGAGGAATTGATAAAAATAAGGAGGAGGAGGAATTGATAAAAATAAGGAGATGGAGGAATTGATAAAAATAAGGAAGAGGAGGAATTGATAAAAATAAGGAGATGGAGGAATTGATAAAAATAAGGAGGAGGAAGAATTGATAAAAATAAGGAGGAAGAATTGATAAAAATAAGGAAGAGGAGGAATTGATAAAAATAAGGAGGAGGAGGAATTGATAAAAATAAGGAGGAGAAGGAATTGATAAAAATAAGGAGGAGGAGGAATTGATAAAAATAAGGAAGAGGAGGAATTGATAAAAATAAGGAGGAGGAGGAATTGATAAAAATAAGGAGGAGGAGGAATTGATAAAAATAAGGAGATGGAAGAATTGATAAAAATAAGGAGGAGGAGGAATTGATAAAAATAAGGAGGAGGAGGAATTGATAAAAATAAGGAGATGAAGGAATTGATAAAAATAAGGAGGAGGAGGAATTGATAAAAATAAGGAGGAGGAGGAATTGATAAAAATAAGGAGATGGAGGAATTGATAAAAATAAGGAGGAGGAGGAATTGATAAAAATAAGGAGATGGAAGAATTGATAAAAATAAGGAAGAGGAGGAATTGATAAAAATAAGGGGGAGGAGGAATTGATAAAAATAAGGAGGAGAAGGAATTGATAAAAATAAGGAGGAGGAGGAATTGATAAAAATAAGGAAGAGGAGGAATTGATAAAAATAAGGAGGAGGAGGAATTGATAAAAATAAGGAGGAGGAGGAATTGATAAAAATAAGGAGATGGAAGAATTGATAAAAATAAGGAGGAGGAGGAATTGATAAAAATAAGGAGGAGGAGGAATTGATAAAAATAAGGAGATGAAGGAATTGATAAAAATAAGGAGGAGGAGGAATTGATAAAAATAAGGAGGAGGAGGAATTGATAAAAATAAGGAGATGGAGGAATTGATAAAAATAAGGAGATGGAGGAATTGATAAAAATAAGGAAGAGGAGGAATTGATAAAAATAAGGAAGAAGAGAAATTGATAAATTTGATAAATACGAGTCGCAATTATACCATATCGAACGAATTGTTCACTTATATTGAACTTGTATCACGGTGCGCATAGAGTTTGCGCCCCATCTATTCCGCAATCTCGAATTAGGGACGATTAAGAAAAATAATTATTTAACTAATAGTATTTGACTATTCTCCGATGTGACGATACTTAAAAAATTGTTTGAAATTGAAATAATTTTTCGATCTAAACGCAAGGAACCAGTTTTAGATTTAGATTTCGCGCGTAACGCTCCCCTAATGAAACCGGTTCGATGGCAGATTTGCAATTTAAAGAGCGCTTGTTAAAAATCCGGGCGAAGATTTTTTCGCGACTATGTGTCGCCACCACCACTCCTCCATCCTCGTTCCGCGGGAATATCAGGTAGTCTTTGGCCGGATTTCGGGTCTTGCGACTGTTTTTGGAGCTAATTGGCCGGTGGATGAGCGGAGAACAGTGCACTCTGGCCGAGGGCCGATGCATAATTAATCCAACGTCGGCTGACCCCGCGGTCCACCGACCACTGTTGCCGGTGTTTGCGCATTTCGAATGGCCAGTTGGCTGGCCACACAGGTACTCAGTTGGCCGAGAATACATTGACTTCTCCGTGGATGGCCGGGGGGGATTGGCCGGATTGGCAAGGTGCTTTCATCCTCCTACGGGGTTCTCGTTTGATCGATCTCATTGAAAATCTCGCTCGTGATTTCGCCTTGCTCGGACTGGGCTCTCGGTTACTCGATTATGCTCGCAGATTTCCGCCGAAACTTCCTTGTCGGACGTATTTTAACGCGGTGTTGCGGTTTGCATTCTTATCCCTCTCTTCCTCCCCATTTTCGCGCGATACGCTCTCGAAATAGCTTAGTTACGTTACAGAGAAATTGGAATCTTGGCGCAGGGAAGTATTTTTCGGCAAACGGAACCGAGACCGATGCATCGGGGACCAGGTGGAAGAGTAAGTTTCGGAGATCGAGATTCGAACGCGCTAATGAAATCCATTCAGATTTGTCGAGAAACGATCGATCCGTGAGAAGTTTGAAAAGGAAGGGGAGGAAAGCGTGGAGGGAGTTTATCGCGAATCGGAAACCGGAGTGAAATGGCATTTTTCACCGTTGGGTGAAATCCTCTTTCGCTATTTGTTCTACTTTAACGATTCGCTCGTAAATAATTCCCTCTCCATCAGGAGGTGGTGGGAGATCGGTGGTGGTCGGTGGTCGAAGGGGCGCGGAGGGTGGAGAGGCGGAGAAAATGTTTACCGAGCCGAGGTACCGGCGTGTTCTAAGTGAACGAGTGCATCGAGCGACTTCCACAAAGAGAATATTCATAAAGTCACCAGAAGACCGGTCTTGTCCTCGAGGGCGAGGCTCGGAGGGTGGAAGTAAGTTGCACGAGCTGCTGGCTGAGCCGCTTAACGGCAGACGATACCCATCTAGTTCGCCAACCCCCTTGGGCCACCCCTTCCCCCTTCTTCCGTCGGCTTCCCGAATCCTTGGTTGCCAACGATGCTAGAAGGCTCTAGCGACCGAACCGATCGTCGGCTTCGGATCTCAGACGCATAATAATTTATGTCTCTCTTTCTCTCTCTCTCGGTGCAGCTGCGCGTCTGAGAAGAGAGGAAAGCCGTCGTTCTATCCGCGTTGCACGACGCGGGAGGGTATCAATTTTATTAGAGAGGAACGGCTCGAGGGCCGACGAAACTATCCCCGATAAAACGGTACCGACTGAAATATCGTGGCGCGGCTTTATTAGCCATCATCCTCCCGTGGACAACACGGGATTTTAACGAGTATTCCATAGACACGAGTTCCCAGCCGTGGTTCGAAGGTGTTTCACGGTGTTTCACGGTGATTTACGATGAGTATCGTATCGGGCACGGGTCTGTCGATCGGGGCTACTCGTCGATGGACACCTCGTCGGAGGATCAGACCAGTGGATATATAGTACTTGGGGTACGAGGGTGAGTTAGAAAGATCAAGGTCGGACGGGCGAAGCAGAGAGAGAGAGAGAGAGAGAGCGGGTTCGAATCAAATTTTATCGGCGACTCGTCCCGTTAACGCCCAAGGCTTTAGCCTGTTTTACATTTAAAACGCATTACCGCGCAGCTCGCCTCGAATCCCATGCGGCGATAAAATGAAATTAATGGTCGCGCCCGCCAATTCGAGATATATCGATGGGAGAACGAGCGAAAGGGGAGAGAGAGAGAGAGAGAGAAAGGGGATAAGAGGGAAAACAGGTGAACAAGGAGTGGGGGGAGACGAGATAACGGGAGATAGCGATCTCGCGCGACTCTTGACCGGGTTCGAATCGAGGGGGATGGATATATTCTTAACACAGGAAATGGAAGAAGATTATGTGATTGAATGTCTAAAGACACGTACGTCGTGCTCTCCTGTTACTCGATCGTACACGACACGTTCCGAGTAGTGCTTCGCCAACGTATGAAATTTCATTCCTCGTTAAAGGGAAGTCCAGCGGAGGGAAAAACTACTTTTCATCGTAGGAAACCTGCGTGGCGAACAACCAATCTCCCGATTTTTTTTATTAACGTTTGCCATTCCACGTTTCCATGCCGTTTCTCGTTTCTCTTCCTTTGAATTTACGTTCCTTCCAAGTTTCGTTAATCTTAGGTTGAAGTTGGTTCACCAGAAGGAGTGTCGTCTTGCCGGATAAAAAAGAGGCGCTGTGTGACATTAAGAGGGAAGAAGAGCACGGTTCGATCCGAAAACGAGCGAAGGAGGGGGAAGAGAAAAAAAAAAAAAGGAGAGAAAAAAAGCGATGAAAACTTAGAAAACAGCCATTTCCCTGCATCAGACGAGGCACTTTTTGCTCGTGGGGGCGTTGTAGCCAGTGGGTATAGCTCGCGAGGGGGTAGAAAATATGAGGGGATCCCTCCACGCTAATAGACGAGCACTATTAATTAGCTAGATTAAACTTTAAATGCCCGTCGTTAGCCGGGACTGTAGGTGGTTCGTTATCCTCTAAAGAGAATGGAAAAGAAGAAAAAGAAGAAAAGGGAGAGAGAGAAAAAAAAGAAAGAAGCAAGGAAAGTACGAAAAAAAACAAAGTAGCTCTCTAATTTTTTCTCTACTTCCCGCTCGAATCGAATCGTCGTTCGAAACGAAACGACGCACGGAATGGAATATTTCTTAGGTTTAATGGCCGATCGAATCGTGCACGCGATCGTCGAATATCATTTTCGAGCAGAAACAACCAGAATGAGAAATTCTCTTGCTCGTTTCAATTCGCCTATTCAGCATTCGAGGTTGAAGAATTCAGAGTCGAGGAACGCTTTCGACGGAACGAAAATTCGCGGTCATCCATCGCGATTGAGGAAAAATAAGAATTGCAGGAGGAACGGTTTGATATCATCTCTCTTTTTATCCTCCCATCCCTCCCTCCCTTGACACGGTTGCTCCCTTTTTATCTCCGGCTTCTACGGTTGCCGGCGTCGCCCCGTCCTTCCACTCCTTCCCCCTCCCCCGACTCCCGCGAGATTTCCGGTTCACGAGCGTCCGTTTCTAATGGACTCCCCCAAGACCGACGTTCTTGTTCCGAGTGGACAAGCGAAAGGAAGTAACAGCTTTAAGAGAAATTGCATTTGATCTGTTCCCAGTGTCCGGTAAAATAGAAAGATCGAGAAGAAGAAGGTGGCCCTCCACTCTTTTCTTCTCCCTCCTTCCACCTCATTTCTCCGCAACGTTGCTATTAATTTCATCCCCTGGAATTTCCAGTTTGCCTTTCCTTCCTTCTTTGATTTTCTCTTCCTTCCGCGCATCGGACCGGCTTTGAGCTTCGACGAAATTCGTTTTGTAGATTCGATTACTGGTCTAACTTCCTTAGATTTGGACGCAAAGAGGAGGAGACGGACTCCGTCTTGTCTGTTATCGTGAATTAACGTTTCGAAATTAATAGGGAAGGATGCGGGGAGAATGATATTACGGAGAAAAGGAAACTCGAGTATAAAAAAAAAAATTCCAACGATACAAACGTATTTTATCCATTCGGTCCTCGAAATCCAAGTCTTTTTGCTCCGAAGTAAAAACAACCCTTATAGATATACACCGCCGCCCCTGACACGGTTTGTCCACCGTTCCAATAATTAAATATCGCGAGTTCATCCATCAGGATCGAGGATTTCCCAGGTGGACGAGATCGGAATGAAAGAACGAACGCGGGAACCCGGGAGGCCTCTATATTGCCTCTCCGCCTCCGTTTCACCCCAGTCAATAATCGATAGCGGCTTTCGTAGGACTGTAGAACCGCTTTCCACCCCTTTCCCGACTTTCTCCTTCCTCTCCTCTCCCTCCGGCCCGCGTTTGGAACTTTAATAAAATATCTGAAATACCAATATTGTTTCACGCCCGCGATCCCCACTCGGAGAGACACTCGAAGAACGAACGATTAAAGAGACTCGCACTCTCTTTCTCTCTCCTCACGATCCACGCCATTTTCCCTTATATTAGGACTATTTAGATTTTTAAGTAGTCCTCGAGGAACACGGCATTCGCGTTTGGGGACGGGTTTGGTGGAAACGGTCGGTGGATCTCTCGAAAGGGTGGACGGAGAGGTAGACGACAGAAGCGAGAAGAGAGGCACAGGGCACTCGAATGGCCGGGCTATTACGGTATCGTTACGAGGGAAGGAAAAGTGCTCGTCTGGAAGTCTGCAAAGTCCGCGCGGAGGAGCAAACGGATCCTGTCAAACTTTGATTTTCAGGTTCACCCGTCTTGACCCGCGTTCGACGTCGACGCTCCACCCTCTCGCGTGCTCGTTTCGTCCTGGAAAGGAAAAAGTAGAAAAAGAAGAAGAAGAAGAAAAAGAAGAAGAGGAGAAAAAGTTGAGAACATAGAAGATGGAGACTTGAACAATACGTCACGTCGTCCCATCTCGATTCTTCTCGTTCATGATTGAGCCTCATCCGCGATTCGGATAGAACGAATTTCGAGAAGGAAATTTTCCCCACTTTATCCGTATCCGCTCTACTTATCTATTAATTTATCTCTTCCTTCGATTCTACGCGAATTTCGTGGCTCGCGAGTACGCTCGCAAGTTATACGCGCAGGTTCATCGAGGAAAGATTAATTCTTGACATTGTGTCTGCGCGTTCATCCCTCCATCCCGGTTATTATAGCTCGCTCGAGAACGCGGATGAGCGCACGCTTGTGTCTTGGGAACACTTATAGGAGACTTTCCAGGAACGAAGCGTTTAGTAGCTTCGTAGTATAGGACGCATCGAGCGTGAAGGAGCGCGAGGCGGCAGGCGTCGTCGACTTATTATCCCGATAGAGGAACGTTTGCCAACCCGCCCTACAGGCGAGGGATGAACCGTCCTCGAGTATCTCGAGGATTCGTTCTATCCGTCGTTAATTTTATGTAATTTCCCAACTTTAAAATTGAACGAAGCCGTAGGAAGGGGGCGACGGAATTTCTCTCTGTAACCTTCTTCTTTCCCTCCTATAATACCTCCGAGAATCGGAGGGATCCAATTTAAAAAAACTTGCTGTTTATTCTCTTACCTGGGCAAAAAGGATTCGAGCGATGTCGTCCGAAGAGAAAGAATCCCTCGTTCGTTCGATATTCCCTTTGCCGCAATTTTCCATCGAGGTCGAATGCCCAATCGTACATCTATAGTACATCTACTACCGCCCAATTTCTTGCGGTTAACGGGACGTTGGACGTTGGAGTGAGATGTGGAGGGTCGCGTGGATTCTTTCGGACGCGTGTCGGTTATTAGGAAGAAAAAAGGCCTTACGAAACGGTGTCGAACGGCGTGGTAGTCACGCAACGTCGGGGTAACCGGCGCAAAAACGCTAGTTTGACGGAAACTGGACCCTTCTCACAGCAGAAACGGTCTGCTGGAAAATAATGCGCTTTCTTCCCTCCGTACTCCCTTCCCTTCTCCCTTTCTCCTTTGTGCCCATCGTTCTTTCATTCCTCGACGTATTTTTTTGACCCGCGTTCAAATCCGCGCCCCTGCTTCCTCGCTTTTTCTCGGAATCCGCTCGATCCAGCCTGCACGCGTCGCTGCTATTGTTCCAACGCGTGGAAAACGCGTCGAGGATTTTGGAAATTGAATCCTCGAGGAGATCCCTCTACCTCCGAGCAATCGGCATACACGAGCGATACTCGGATTTGGCTTGAATTTCTAAGATTTTTATCTTATCGCAAATACCCGGATTTTTCCGAATTTTTCGTTTCTGCGATTTTCTCTCGACAAAGTCGAGACAAAGAATAAGGAACGTGTAAACCCGCGTCCGAGCGAATAATAGATCGATCATCGAGCGAAACATACCGAGAATGCATTCTCTCTTTAATAAAATTGAGAGACACATATAGCCTTGGCAGAGAGAGGTTAATACTTTTTCCTGATTTAATAATATCGACGAATAGATATATCCATGCATAAATACTCGTAAATATTTTGGCAAGTTATTCGAATCTTCCCGCTTTCCGAAATAGTCAGTTTAGAGAGTTGTATAAACTCCCCGAAACGGAGAGAAAATACTATCTCTCTGCCTTTGTCTCTCTCTTTCTCTCTCTCTCCCCCTCTCCCCCTCCCTCCCTCTCTCTTTCTCTCCCTCTCTCTGTCTCTCTCTTTCTCTGTCTATCTCTCTCTCTCTCTCTCTCTCTCTTACTCTCTTTGTTTCTCTCTTTCTTTCTCTTTTTGTCTCTTCCTCTCTTCCTTTCTCTCTCTTTCTCTCTCTCTCTCTCTCTCTCTCTTCTTTCCCTTTCTCTGTCTCACCTATCTTCCTTTCTGTCTTTCTCTCTCCCTTTCTCTGTCTCTCCCATTTATCATCCTTTCTGTCTTTCTCTC